>NC_132780.1:191693358-191994534 GCF_048418805.1 Vulpes vulpes
ATTCTCAGTTTCCTGTGCATCTGGCTGAAGAATGGCTAGATGGAAAGTTGGGGGATGCAGTCATGCACCGAGTCAGGGCACACAGTGGTTACAGCATGCTGAATTACATACCAAACCTTCCAAATGCGTTCTCAAGATCATTTCACATTCTGTAACAACTCACCTATATTGGATTCAGGGTGCCCTGCCTCAGGCAGATAAATTCCTGTTGGCTTTTTTTCTGATAGTTCATCATCTCTGCTTCTGATAGTTTATCTCTACTTTCAATCCACCTCTCCTTTTCTCTGTCTCTGTCTCTGTTTGTCTCTCAATTAGACTAGAACTCAGAGCACCTATACTGAGCTTAAAACAAATGTTTATGCATTATATCCCTAGAAAATATGCACATGGGTTTATCCAAGTTTTTAGCACAATCCCTCCCCCCAACAAATACTGGAAAATTCGAAAGCAGCTTGAGAAAAACTATTCTGAAAGATGTATAGGTTTGACTTTTCGGTGTGGGCATACTTACATTTAAAAAACAGGATTATCCACTGTGCTCAGAAATTACAACAAACAGAATACTGGACAAACAAGGACAATGGAATTGTAGAATAGTATCATTGTTCATTAGAGAAAACAATGACCCTTATGATGCTGTGAGTGTAGAGAATTGCATTATCATTTATTCCAAACACAAGCACGAATATGGAACACAACTAATGAGTTGAGATGTCATCTGAATTTCCACGGGTTATACTTACAGCTTAGAATTGTAGCTTTATTGAACGGTGCCAAAATATTCTTACTTTATAATAGCATTAGTGACAATGCGCTTGGATAATCCTATTTGTTTTTATTCATTTTAATGAGGTGGTTTGGGATGGTAATCTGCAGAAGAAAACTTGGTAACAGGTGACAGCATGATTTGAAATGCCTCTTGAATTGAAAGTAGTTAAAAGCTGAACTAAATGCTTAGATGCACAGTGGTTATCCGGTACTATATACTTTACTCCAAAAACAGTGAGGCTAAAGTACCAATTTTAAGAACCTAGGACTTTATTACCTTTTAAAACTTCCCTGCATGGATGAGTGGATAATAAGGACTAATTTGCTGCATTTTTTGTGGCCTGTTTCCACATGTTTGCATTTCCCAATAATGCTTTCTTTATGGAAAAGAGTATGCTAGGCACAACACATTTTTTTTTCCATGCCATGATCATATGTCTATGATTCATTAAATCCTTCAATATATACTCACAGTCAATAGTGATGCAGATGGCTGACGGGTATGGATACTTGCCAGGCCTTTAGGTGTCCCAGCTTATAAAAGGGGTTTCTAACATTGAGAACTTCAATTATGTCACTTAAACCCATCAACCTTTTTCCCTTGCCTAATGCTATAAATCTTTCCAATCTCTTCTTTTTATAACATCTGATGCCTGGAGTGGAAAGAGCTCCTCTGACCATTTTAGTTTTCATAGAAACTTAGAAGGAGAAAGATGGGGCCCCTGTACATCTTCCTTATTGATTAAAAATGAGAAGAAGACTTTCCTCATTCCATCTTACACAAAGACTAACTCATTTAATAAGTAGACCTCACACATCTTTTGGGGCCCAGGATAAGAACTCATACTAAATTCTAGTCTTTTAGGCTGAGAGACTAAATAACAATACGATATTTCTACCCAAAGGGCACCATTCTCAGGTTTGCTCCAAGTACACCTTGCAAGATTTAGTCAAAGTCCAAGTGAGCCAGCTGTGAGATAAAGGAAAGGACTCCTATTTTCTCAGTCCAGGATGAGTTAGGAGACAAATTACACCAATGGAGAGAATTTAATATAAAGAACACAGAGAATTATTTGCTAGAGATTAAGTTACTGAACATGCACAAAGAAAACACTGAGTTATTATAGAAATGGGATACAGTTACCACCTGTAGGGCTGAGCAACAAGAAGAGATGAGAATTATTAAAACCAGAAGCTTGGTTTTAATGAACCCAACCCTCAAATGTCTAAGGAGGGAGCACTGCTATAATGGTACTGGGCCTCAGACCTTAGAAAATGGGCCCTGTGGAGGGTAGATTCAGACCTCCCATGAGGAGGTGGCAGCTGGCTGCTGCTGGTGTGTATCTCAGGCCAGCAGCAGAGCCTGTGGGGTTGGCTCAGACATCTAAGGGTGCTGCCAACTGAGATGGTGTCTCTGAGGGGGTGGCATGAGACAGGTTCTACAAGTTTTGGAAAAAATTGCACACTGGTATCAACTCCTGCTATTGGAATGAACTGCCATAGCCTGGGTAAAGAAGTGTTCCTGTGTGATACTGGGGGGAAAAGCAAAAACAAAAACAAAAACAAAATAAAAACAAATTCAGCCAGCAAATCTGAGCTCAAAAGTAGCAGGAAGGAAGACAAACTTTCTCCTCTTCTAGGCTTAGAGTCTCCCTCTAACCTCCTCTATGGGCAGAGCGTAACAGGAACTAGTAGCAATAGAGAAGGGCATGTGTTTTGCAGAGACTCAACATCCCAAAGCAAAGTATAGAAGGATGGGTTTGATGCTGGGAGGCAATTCTGAGACTCTTATCCTTGAATTTGTATTTCTCCATTCCCCACCAGGTAAGTTCCTCTGGCTAAGAGCATTTAGCAAAACTTAAGTCAAGATTTTTCTAACTTTGTTGCACTATTTCTTCAGAACCAGAGTAGAATCAACTAGGTTAGTTCTTTTATAGAGGTTCTCTAGATGACTTTTACTTCAGAGTGTTACCACTGTGAGGAAGGATTTTTTTAAGCCTATTTTTACTTAAGGAGGAAAAGCAAAGCCTACCTGGGAAATGATTTACCATGGAAGTTTTATTTACGAGAAAAGGCAGCAGTAGAATCCTACCCATCATGCCCTAGGCTGAAATACCTGGTCATCCTTCCTGAGTGTGGAACAGAACCTGCAAGGCACATGGGTGCCCCTTTCGAAATCTCTAGGCTTCCCTATTAGTCTTCTTGCTAGTTGTGAGTTGAGTTATATAACAGAATGAGAATGTCCACTTGCTTGTTTTCTTAAGCTTTATGTTTTAAACTTTGGAACCCAATTCATTACTCAATAGATTTTTCTTCTTAAGTATATAGAGATTGGCAGCTACCTTCTGACAGGAAAGCAGAACAGCTGAATTTTGCTGGAGATAGGGACTTCGGCTACTGAAATGAATCTCTGATTCACATCAAGAATGACCAGTCAGCTGCCACTTAGTTTAGAGAGCGCGCTTGGCAAATCCTTAGAGGATGACTTATATAACAGCCTCTCACAGTAGAAAACATGAAGGCAGTACAGAGTGGTATTGTTTTCCAGCAATTCCCCTTGAGAAATTAGTTTGCTATCTGGCAAGAGGAGAGACGTGCAAGTATTCCTAGAAATAACAATCTACCTGTGTGCTTACTGGCACCTCCACCATGGAGGGAGGCTTCATTGTGAAGGGCAGGTTTTGGTTTCTGCCCCGCAAGAGTGCTAGCAGAGGGCTCCTCAAAGGAACTGGGAAAGGTCTCATCTACAACCCAAATCTGATTTTGAACCAAATTCCTAAGGGGAAAGTGACAACAGGGGTTGTAAATGATGCTTCATTCCATAAACTAATTGAAACGGAACCCTGGGCAAGATCTGTTGGCATGGAAAATTTCAATCTGAGAGCATTTGCATATTAGAAAAATAACATCAATGAGTGTAAGAGTGACAAAAACAAGGAAGCCAGGCCTGTGCTAACATGACAATAGGATCACTATTTTATTTACCTTGGAATGTAGGACTTATAGACACTATTTCAGTTCCCATAAAGCACATTTCCTCCATAATAGAATTGGCCCAAATTGCATATTTATTCTGGCATAGGCACTGGGCTCTCCCTTAAGTTTGAAGAGTTCAGATTACTAGTCATCCCCCAAGAATAAACCTAGGACAAACCTGCAGTTTCTAGCATTGAAACAGAGGTCCTCTATATTCCTGTTGTCAGGTAAAACACCTGGAGAAGTCACTAAACACTCTAAGTCTTAGGTCACTCTGCAAGAATGGTACAAGGTCACGCAGGCTTCATATTCAAAGAGCCACTAGTGGATCCCTCAACTAGCCTCAGGCTAGACAGAGAGGGGCTTTGTAAGACTTTCCTAGGAGCGCAGAGGTGGTTTGAATTCCATTAACAACCTGGACAGAGCTAGCCAGACCAATACAGACACAACCATTGAAGGTTCTGAGAGCCTGTCTGAGACCAAATGCATTAATAAATAAAGAAACCTGCAAGTAACCTTCCCACCAACATTAACCACACCAAAAGCGAGTCAAACCCAGGCTTCTCATAATTGGTTCTTGTTCCGACACAAGGGTGAGAAGAGCCATTTGCTGTGGCCAACGGTTACTGTCGCTCTCCTCTGTAGAAAGCCACTGTCTTCGAAGAGCTTACTAAGGGTCTCCACTAAAGAACAAAAAAACATGGGTAAGACTGGTTTCCTCTCAAGTTATGACTCAACTTTGGTCACCGCACTTCCACTTCAGCCTATTAACATTCGGTGGCCAGAATGTCACTCTTCTTAATTGGCTGCTCTAGCAAACAACAGCCTTGCTGCCTCTCAGTCATATAGAAAGCCACAAGAATATTTCCTTTTGACTCCCTTCTCTCCACATCAGACCCACAAGTCAAGCTATTGCTGAGATCTATCTTCTCACAATCTACTAGAAAGTGGCCTGCCTTGACTTGCTTACCCTGCTAAAAAGAGAGGCAAGAAATAAACAGCTTAATGTTAATTATATAAATAGAGGGCACTGGTTATTGAACTTGCCCATGGCATAATGGAAATGCAGGAAAACATTCTGTTCCATCTTTGCACAGGTTGTGAGAACAGTGCCTTCCTCCTCAACACCAGGGGAAGCAATGTGGACACAAGCAAAAGGTGGGATCCTCATGACCACTCACGGACTACTCGGCTTGCGGGGAGGGTCAGAGGAAAAAAAAAAAAACCTGTTGTTTTCTTTCCTCCATCTTTCTTGGAGGTTCTGAAGATCCACGTTTTGCAGATAATCTCCTGTGTGCTCATGCACATGTTAAGTCTTTCATAATGTTCCTTGGCTTTGAAATTTTGTTATCATTATTATTGTTAGTGTTATTTATGATTATATTTATACAAAATTAATCAGTAAGATTTATTGGGCCAAGTACTATGATAAGCATATTAAATATTTTCTTTGCTAAATTTCGCAACTACCAGAGGAATCAAATACTAATACTAACTCCAATTAAAAACTAAGAGCTTGAGGCTCGAAGAGGTAAACTTGTTGGAGACCATGTTGCTAAAGAATGATAGGGCCAGGATTCGGCCCTAGGTTCAGTGCCTCCCACTTCAGGTCTTTCCTCCCTTTAAAACAATCAACTGTTCAAATTCTCAGCAAACCCAAATGCTTAGAATGAAGAGCCAAATAAGAGTAAACATTACAAATGCCACTGTTTGGTTTCTCAGATGGTACATCTTGGGGTTATTAAATGTAATCCCTCTTCCCTTTGCTCCGGTAGCTTCTTTGCCCCTTGAGAAATGTCTCTCCCATTTCTTCACAATCCCTCACCCCAAACCCCATCCTCACCCAGGCCATCTGAAATCTACCCAGCTTTAAGGCTATAACAAAACTTCTCTACGTACTGTAACTCCCACTTCTGAATTTCTAGAAAAATTAATATTTATATTACTTGGTATTTATGTTTTAGTTTTTACTGTTAGTTTGACTTGAGAATTACCCATCTTCAGGCTGAATTCATTGATTATTTGTAATCCTTGAAGGCAAGGACAGTGTATTAAAACCTTTTATACCTATACACATACCAAGCTCAGGCATTCAATAAATGACCACTGAGAGCTGGATTAGAAAGCCCACTGCAGCCTGGAATTTGAAACAGGCTGGGTTGGTAGAAAAAGAAGCTAGCTCGTCTTCTTAGAGCTCTTAGTGAGTACCGTAGAACACATTTAAGAATAAAGTCTAAGGAGCCTTTAGGGGCAGAAAACAATTCTCTGGCTCCTCAATTCCTGGCCCCCCATGTTCCAACTTCTCTCACATGGTCTGTTCAGACTCCTAAATTTTGTTAGGAACTAACAGGAAAGTATGTAGAGCGGTAGACCCTGAAAAACAACACCAACTTTTACTTACCAGTTTCACTTAACTTCACACCTGTGGTTTTGAAGGTGTCAAATTTCCTCTGAAGTCTTTCTGCAAAGCTTTATTTTTCCCTCATTTTCCCACCCTGCCAGTCATCCTGTCAACAGTGACAATCTCTTTGTCAAACTGAAGTCACTTGGGCTATCAGTTTTCATTAGCATTTGGGTTGGGATAATCCTTGCTTCCTACAAAACTGTTTTCCTTCTAGGAATTACTGGTTCCTTTTTATTTGGGGTTTCTAAAACTTCTCTAACTAAAGCCGCCTGCCCAGATGATTTCTCATGGTGTTCTGAAAATATTCAGCTAAAAAATTTGGTAAAACTTCATATTCTATAATTTGAAGTATGCAAAAATTGGTATATTACTTTTTTTCTCCTCGAAACTATACATAACACCCCAGAGAGTTTAAGATGCCCTAGAAAGTGGTATCTCCCCTGGAATAACTATTCAAATTGCCTTTCAGTTTTTATAAGATCTGCTTCTTTACCTCTTCCATTTCCTATCCAGAGCCCATTCTTTGATGACTTCAGCTAAGTGAAAAACTTTTGCCAGCCTCAGAACCCTGTCACCTATTTTCATTTAGATTGTTAAATTCACTAACCTAGAGGAAAGCCATAGATAGTAAATGTTAACTATACAAAAGGGACCCCTTCATCCAGTTTGTGTGAATGCTAGTTCCAGGGACAAGTAAACAAATAATACCCAAATCTGTCTATCTCTGTTCTCCCACAACCAAGTCTCCATTTTCAACACCCCAATTCTATGTCCTCAAATTCAACATTTTAAAGAGGCTGAGTTTCAGAGAGGGATAAGTAGCTCTTCATCTTCTCATAAAGTTGAAGTCAGCCCTGAGCTTACTGTCTCTGAATATCTTACTCTTACTGGCACTGCTCACCTGTTCACTTTCTACTCCCATTTCCTACCCTTCACTGAGAATGAGTGGTTGGAACAGAATTATCTCCACAAGAAGAGGAAGCACTAAGTAAGAAGTGACAATAATCTATCACACAGTTGACTTAGGACAATGTAATGGAACTCTAAAAGCAGATCCTGGGCAGCCTGGGTGGCTCAGTGGTTTAGCACCACCCTTAGCCCAGGGTGTGATCCTGGAGTCCAGGGATCAAGTCCCACATCGAGTTTCCCTTCATGGAGCCTGCTTCTCTCTCTGCCTGTGTCTCTGCCCCCACCCCTCTGTGTGTGTGTGTGTGTGTGTGTGTGTGTCTCATGAATAAATAAATAAAATCTTTTAAAAAATAAAAATAAAAACAGATTCCTCTTCCCTGGGGGTTTAGTCTTCACTTGGCCAAAATGAATGCAAAAGAACCAGCTGATTGGAGTAGCCAGATTTGTATACAGGCCAATGTATTCTCTTTGACCAAGTATCCATGATACTCATGTTAAGGTATAAAGACAGCAATTCATCTTAAAGCAAACTGTTCTAAATACTATCTTTCTTATTTTCTGATTTCCTTAAAATCAGCTAATGCCAAGCAAAAGTTTCGTCTTCCTTTCTAAAACACAGTACAATCACTCCCAAAAATCAGAAGATACATGTTCAGGTCCTGATTCAATAAGACAATAGCCATGGAATCTTGACCAGATATCAGTTTTCTCAAACATAAAACACAGATTTTGCCCCAACTATCCCATGAGGATGTTGTGAGAATGGACTGAATTAATATAAAGAACTACTTTATGAAATTTAAAGCTCTAAATACATGTATATAAACTCTATATAGTATTACCATTCTGTTTTTATTTTTCCATTAATAATTCTTCATTTCCTGTCATTTCTCAAATACTTTCTCTTAATATACCAATGATCCTTTCTCTGGACTGAAAAACTTCTTGTTTGTAGTTTGAACTCTATTTCTATTCCCCTGAAAAACAAATCCCCCTAAAACCCAGCTCTTTCTTAAACTACTTCTGGATAAATATTCAGGCAATCTGATGTTTCTTCTTCTTCTTCTTTTTTTTTTTTAATAACTAAGGAGCTGATTTTCTTGTGAGAATTTATAAAAACATTCTGGGTCCACAAGAAAGAGGTTGAAATCTCTTTAAACCTGATTCAGAGAATATAGAGGGTCCCAGTAACAACTCATATTACATAGTTACAACATCAACATCTGCAGATCTCAAGAAATATTATAAATATTGTCACCTCAACTGTTGCTTCTATATGATTATACCAATTCTTACAGTTAAAATATTTGGACTTAAGTCGTTGGCAAAAACCATCCATGAAATCCTACCATGACATTCAAAGGCACAAAATGAATGGGAAAATGATGATGTTTTGGCTACAAGAGGAAGAAAAACTCTAACTTGGAAAAGCAAACTCAGAGGGCCAGGATGCTGTCACTGAACTCATTACTCTCATCTGGTGACACCTGAAAAACTTAAAATTTTACAGTACATTTTTTCCCCACCTTTTATTGGTCTATCAGTTTATTAGAACAACTCTTCTTAAATCAGCAAGAATATCATGTTGTTATTTCAAAATAATCATTAATCATCTTCCACAAATATTTAATATAATGATTAGGACTAATGAGACTCACCTAAGCCTGAAATAGTTTGTATGACTCAATTAAAGCATTCAATTTTGTAAAAAGAAAAAATTATCCAGACAGCATAACCAAAAGATGAACTGCTTTCTGAACTCTTCAATTGATGATTGTGGCATTATGTAGACATTGTTCCATTTAGAACTGACTCCAGGATAAAACCCAAAATCAACTCTAGCCTTAATGCTTACTAGCAATGATGACTCATTGTTCCCTAGTTGATGTTAAACTTTTTAAAGGAGTGGAAACCTTGTTAACCAGACCTTTAAAGAAGTCACATAGAGAAGCTTTGGAATAGGCAAAAGAAAGGTTCAGAAAGTGAGATGATTTTTGGTACAATCACAATTTAGGGGAAAGGCTGAGGGTTTGAAAATGCCAAATAAAGGCTTTTCTTGCAAATTGTATCGTCCTTTCAAATGGAAAAGCATTGGGCTTTAATTAGGGATACAGAGCTGTCCTGAATAAATGAGAATTTTAATAATTATGTACTGCCTGATAAACCAACTACCCACGCAAGATATAAAGAAATATCAATTCATTTTTCTACAATAGATCATATTGAATATTATCTACAGGATATTGTTCTGTCATGGGCAGAGAAAAGCAGGGAATTTTCATAAAACACAATTTAACATAAAAAAATAACAACCCCCCCCCCCCAATTTAACAGGTAAAAACCATGTTTCTTTTTGTAAGACAAGAAACTGCTCTGCAAAGTATGGCAAGCACAGAGAACTACTATAGGAGGAAACAGTGACTTAGACCTGGAAATTATAGACAAGTTGACTTCTAGACCACCACAATAAAGTGAGTCTTGCAGTACAGTGAGTCAAATGAATTTTTTGGTTTCCCAAAACATGTAAGTTATGTTTACATTATATTGTAGTCTATTAAGTGTGCAATAGCATATGTCTAAAAACTGTATATTGCTTAATTAAAAAATATTTTCTTGCTAAAAATGCTAATCTTCAACTTTGTTTTCAGCAAGTTGTAATCTTTTTGCTGGTAGAGGGTCTTGCCTTGATGCTGATGGCTGCTGACTGTTCAGAGTGGTCATTGCTGGAAGTTTGGGTGGTTGGGGCCATTAAAAAAATAAGACCAGGGACACCTGGGTGGCTCAGTGGTTGAGTGTCTGTCTTTGGCTCAGGGTGTGATCCTAGATTCCGGGTTCGAGTCCCACATCAGGCTCCTTGAAGGGAGCCTGCTTCTCCCTCTGCCTCTCTCTCTCTGTGTGTCTCTCATGAATAAATGAATAAAATCTTTAAAAAAATAAGACAACAATGAAGTTGCCACATTGATTGGCTCTTCCTTTCATGAACGATCTCTTTGTGGCATGCGGTGGTGCTGTTTGATAGTAGAACTTTCACTCCCAGTGGAACTTCTTTCAAAATTAGAGTCAAACTTCTCAAACCCGGCTGCTGCTTTATCAACTAAGTTTATGTCATATTCTAAGTCCTTTGTTGTCACTTCAATAGTCTTCACAGGATCTTCACCAGGAGTAGATTCTGTTTCATGAAGCCACTTTCTTTGCTCATCCATCAGAAGCAACTCCTCATTCTCATGAGGTTGCAGCAGTTCAGTCACAACTTCAGGCACCACGTCTAATTCTAGATCTCTTGCTGTTTCTGTCACATCTGCAGTTACTCCCCCTACTAGAATCTTGAACCCCTCCAAGTCACCCATGAGGGCTGGAATGAATTTCTTCCATACTCAGGGTTGATATTTTGACCTCTTCCCATGAATCATAAATGTTCTTAATGGCATCTAGAATGGAAAAAGGTTTCCAGATTTTCAATTTACTTTGCCCAGATCCATCAGAGGACTCACTTTCTATGGCAGCGATGGCCTTACAAAATATTATTTCTTAAATAATAAGACCTGCAAGTTAAAATTATTTCTTGATTATGGGATGCAGAATGGATGCTGTGCTGATAGGCATGAAAACATTAATCCTGCAATAGATCTCCATAAGAACTCTTAGGTCAACGTGCATGGAATTGGAGGGTATTATGCTAAGTGAAATAAGTCAGTTGGAGAAGGACAATCATCCTACGCTTTCACTCTGATGTGGAATATAAGAAATAGTGAAAGGGATTATAAGGGAAAGGAGGGGAACTGAATGGGAAAAATTAGAGAGGGAGACAAACCATGAGAGACTCCTAACTCTGGGAGACAAACAAAGGGTTGTGGAAGGGGAAGTGGGTGGCAGGATGGGGTAGCTGAGTGATGGGCACTTGATGGGATGAGCACTGGTGTTATAATTTATGTTGGCAAATTGAACTTAAATTTTTAAAAATGAAATAAATGAATAAATAAATAAATAAAATTTAGAAAGAACTCTTGGGTGATCAGATATATTGTCAATGAACAGTGATGTTTTGAAAGGAATCTTTTTTTTTTTAACCTGTGCATTAGGTCTCAACAGAGGGCTTAAAATATTCCATAAACTATGTGGTAAACAGCTGTGATGTCACCTAGGCTTTGTTGTTCCATTTCTGAAACACGGGTAGAGTAGATTTAGCATAATTCTCATGGGGCCTAGGATTTTTAGAATGGTAGGTGAGCATTGGCTTCAACTTAAAGTCTCCAGCTGCATTAGCCTCTAATAGGAGACTCAGCCTGTCCTTTGAAGCTTTGGACCAGACACTGACTTCTCCTCTCTAGCTGTAGAAGTCCTAGATGGTATCCTCTTTCAATATAAGGCTGTTCCAACCACATTGAAAATCTGTTGTTTAGTATCACCACCTTCCTAAATTAGCTTAGCTAGATCTTCTGGCTAACTTGCTACAGCTTCTACATCAGCACTTGCTGCTTCACCTGGCACTTTTATGTTATAGAGGTGGCTTCTTTCCCTAAGCCTCATGAACCAGCTTCTGCTAGCTTCAGACTTTTCTTCTGCAGCTTCTTCATCTCTCTCTCGGCCTTCATAGAATTGAAGAGTTAGGACCCTGCTCTGGATTGGGGCTTTGGCATAAGGGAATGTTGTGGCAAGTTTGGTCTTCTCTCCAGACCACTAAAACTTTCTCTGCAGCAGCAATAAGGCCATTTCATTTATCATTTTTGTGTTAACTGTAGTAGCATTTTGAATTTCCTTCAAGAACTTTTCCTTTGTATTCATAATCTGGCTAAATGTTTGGCACAAGAGGTCTAGCTTTTGGCATATCTCAGCTTTCAACATACCTTCTTCACTAAGCTTAATCATTTCTAGCTTTTGATTTCAAGTAAGAGACTTTTTTTGGTCACTTAGAGACCACTGTAGGGTTCTTAATTGGTCTGATTTCAGTATGGTTGTGTTTCAAGGAATAAGAAGGCCAATAGCAAGTGAGGAAAGTGGGGGGAAGGGCTAATGGGTAGAGCTGTCAGAAAACACATTTACATTTGCCATCTTATATGGCCACAACTTGTGGCTCCCTCAAACAATTATAATAGTGACATCAAAGATCACTGACCCCAAATCACAATAACAAAAATAATATAAATGAAAAAGGTTGAAATATTGTGAGAATTACCAGAATGTGACACCGAGACACAAAGTTAGTAAACATTGTTGGGAGAATGGCACCAATAAACTTGTTCAATGCAGCTTTGTCACAAACCTCCAATTTGTAAAAAAAATAAACACACACACACACACACACACACACACAGTATCTGTGAAGCGCAACAAGGCAAAGCATAAAAAAATGAGGTATGCCTGGATGCTGATTGTGCAAACCAGATTTCACCTCTCTTGGCTTTCGTGCATCTTGACCAAAGAAAAGAGAGGTCGATGATCCACTTTTAAAAGTAAAAATAAATGGGTGGAGTACACCTTCTACTGAAAGCATTCCTAAAGGCATGTGAATCATAGTTTATACATTTTAATTAGTTTGAATTAGAAAACATATCCTTCATGGCCAATTATTTCTGACTCAAGGTGTTTACTTACTTACTATGAGAATGACCTGTGGAGTCTTGGTTGAGCCAAGACAGATATTCTGAAAAGCTCTGCCTTATAAATAAATGTTAGGAGCACCTCATGATGAAGTGTTCTGAGACAGCATAATGACATCTAGATATATAGTTCAATACAAATGAGGGCATTTTGAATAATTATACATTACCTAAATAATCATTTAATGTCTAGGTAACTTAATTTTCTTCCTGTAAGCATTACTCATAAGGTGTTAATTCTCACATCATCTTCAAGAGGAAGGTCAGTATTATTAGTCATTGAGACTAAAGTTAGTTTCACTGATTCACTCTTCTAAAATACAATGCTGAAAAAGTGAAGAGACAAAGAGGTCACCAGAGTAGCAAGTAAGTCATTTAAGGCTTCTTGGTTCTCCTTCGTTTAGGGATGAGAAGGAAGAAAAAAGTTGAATAAGAAGAATCTGGAAAAGATGAAAGTCTAGTTGAGACAAAACAGGGTAAGAAAACATTGGAAAATGAGGGATCCCTGGGTGGCTCAGTGGTTTAGCGCCTGCCTTGGGCACAGGGCATGATCCTGGAGTCCCAGGATCGAGTCCCGCATCGGGCTTCCTGCATGGAGCCTGCTTCTCCCTCTGCCTGTGTCTCTGCCTCTCTCTCTCTCTCTGTGTGTCTCATGAATGAATAAATAAAATCTTAAAAAAAAAATAAAACATGGGAAAATGAGAATGAATACATTTGCTTCAGTGGGAAGTAAAATCCATAAGTTCTGATGGTGCTCTGAATCTTTGATTCTGATTTGTGATTTGGGTTGGGTAAGTCCCTGAAGGAAAATACTTTTAGAAGAATTCAGGATATTACTCTGACTCTGATTTCCCAAAAATACTGAGAGAATTTTTCTTCTCTACTACCAGAAGCTTAAAATACTTGGATAGGTGTGATCAGTAATTTCAGAGACTGTTCTTCTGAGAAGTCAAAACATGGGATGAGCATCTCCACAGTGGGCCTGTTGTGACTCCCATCCTTCTTTCCACATTGCCAAACCTGAGGATATAAACATTCCCATTAGTATCAGAGGTTTCCCATGGGCCTGTCCACATGGGAGTGTGAAGAGAAAGGTTTAGCCTGGCTGAGATGAGTGCCAGCATTTAGGCCAGACAGATACCATTCCAGTTTCTATGCAGGAAATAATGAGAGACTGTAGCACTCACTGAGTTCCCTTCATGAGAGTCAAGTGACTTAGCCTCAGAAGAGGCTCCACTCGGCCCCATACTAATGAGATGAGCCCATCATTTCAGAAATAGTCCTTCTCCAACACCTGGGTGGCTCAGCGGTAGAGCATCTGCCTTTGGCTCAGGGTGTGATCCCTGGGTCCTGCATGGAGTCCCGCTTCAGTCTCCCTGCAGAGAGCCTGCTTCTCCCTCTACCTGTGTCTCTGAGCCTCTCTCTGTGTGTCTCTCATGAATAAATAAATAAAATCTTAAAAAAAAAAAAAAAAGGAAATAGTCCTTCTCCTTTCAATCACCATTGCACTGTGGGCATGCTCCCAAGACACCAGCAACAGAGCACAAGGGAGTTGATACATAAACAGCTCACCACACTCCTAAGCACGGGGGCCCAGAGGTGAGCCTTAGACCCCTACTGTTAGATGAGGGGCAGAGAGTAATAACTTTTTTGGAGTGCAGGTTTTGTCTCTGAGATCACTTGAATGGACCAAGAGCAGCTTAGCCTGATTGATTAATAATAGAAGCATCAAGAAAGAGCATCATGGGGATCCCTGGGTGGCGCAGCAGTTTAGCGCCTGCCTTTGGCCCAGGGCATGATCCTGGAGACCGGGGATCGAATCCCACGTCGGGCTCCTGGTGCATGGAGCCTGCTTCTCCCTCTGCCTGTGTCTCTGCCTCTCTCTCTCTCTCATTCTGTGACTATCATAAAAAATTAATTAATTAATTAAAAAAAAGAGCATCATGAGGCCAGCTTCCACTTGTCTTTTCTAGGACAAGCTTATTAAGTCTCATTATGTGGTTATAGCAATATAGAGAATATTGTATTTTTTTAAAAATAGATGTACCTTTAGAAGTGTACAATTAAGCAGGTTTTAGGAGTATATTCACAAAGTTAGGCAGTAACAACCATTATGTACTTCTACAACATTTTCATTAGCCCACAAAAAAACCTCGTCTATTAGCAGTCACTCCCCTCAGTCCCTGACAACCACTAACCAACTTTTTATTACTGTGGCTATGACTATCCTGGGCCTTTCCTATAAATAGAATCACACAATATGTGGCATTTTGTGTCTGGCTTCTTTCACTTAGCATAGTTTCAAGGTTCCTCTATATTGTAACATGTGTCAGTAATTCACTCCTTTTTGATGCTAAATGATATTCCATTGTATGGAATTACCACATTTTGTTTATATGTTCATCAGTTATTGGACATTTGGGTTGTTTCCACTTTTTGGCTATTATGAAAAATGCTGCTATGAAAATTGGTGTACAAGCCTTTGTGTGAATATATGTTTTTAATTTTCTTGGGTATATAGCTAGGAGTGGAATTGTAGGGTCCTATGATAACTCTATGATTTAACTTTTCGAAGAAATGGCGAACTCCCTCCATAGCTCCCTATACAGTCCCTCAGTTTTAGTTTTCAGTGGCAATGTGTGAGGATTTGAAATTTTGCACATCTTCCCAACACTTGTTATTTTTCATTTCTTTGATTATAGCTACTCTACTGAGTGTGAAGTGGTATCATGTTGTGGTTTTGAATAGCATTTCCCTAAATGACAAATGATGTTCATTATTACTTTAGGTGCTTACATTTGTATTTTTTTAGGCATTTGTATTTTCTTGGAGAAATATATATTCAAATACTCTGCCCAATTTTAAATTGGGTTATTTTTAGTTGTTGAATTTCAAGAGTTCTTGATATATTATGGATAACAAATACTTGTCAGATACATGATTCACAAATATTTTCCCCATTTCTTTAGGCTGTCTTTACACTTTATGGGTAGTATTCTTGAAGCATAAAATCTATTAGTTCTGAGAATGTTCAATTTATTTTTAGTTTGGTTGCTTGTGCTTTTGGTATTATGTTTAAGAAACCATTGCCAGGGGATCCCTGGGTGGCACAGCGGTTTGGCGCCTGCCTTTGGCCCAGGGCGCGATCCTGGAGACCCGGGATCGAATCCCACATCAGGCTCCCAGTGCATGGAGCCTGCTTCTCCCTCTGCCTGTGTCTCTGCCTCTCTCTCTCTCTCTCTCTCTCTGTGACTATCATAAATAAATAAATTAAAAAAAATTAAAAAAAAAAAAAAAGAAAGAAACCATTGCCAAATCCAAGGTCATGAAGATTTACACCTATGTTTTCATTAAGAGTTTTAGAACATAGATTTAGATATCTGATTCATTTTGAATTAATTATTGTATGTGATGTGACGTAGAGATTCAACGTTAATTCTTGCACATGGGTATCTAGTTGTCCAGCAATATTTGTAGAGAAGACTATGCTTCTCCCACTGAATGGTCTTGGCACCCTTGTTGAAGAGCAATTAACCATAAATGTCAGGGTGTATTTCTGGACTTGCAATCCTATTCCATTGACCTAAACATCTATTGTTATAACAGAAACACGTGGTCTTGATCATTGTAGCTTTGTAATAGATTTAAAATGAGAAAGTGTGTGTCCTTCAAGTTTGTTTTTCTTTTTCAAGGTTGTTTCTGTTATTTTAGATCCCCTGCATTTTCATATGAATTGTAGCATCTGTCAATTTCTTCAAAAATCAACTCGAATATTGATAGACATTGTATTGAACCTGTAGAGCAATTTGGAGAGCACTGATATCTTAACAATATTGAGTCTTCCAATCCATGAACTAAATGGAATGTCTTTCCATTTACTTAGGTCTTTTAAAATTTCTTTCAATTATATTTTAGTTTTCAGACTGTAAATTTTATAGTTATCTTGTATTTTATCCTTTTTGTTGACTGCAAATGCAGCTATTTCCTTACCTCATTGCTACTATATAGACATACAATTTTCGAATATTGATCTTGTAACCTGCAACCTTCCTTAATTAATTAATTTAGTGAATTCTTAAGACTTCCCACATACATGATCATGTCATCTACAAAAGAAATAGTTTTACTCTTTTCCTTTTTTTAAAGATTTTATTTATTTATTCATGAAAGACACACACACACACACACACACACACACACACACACAGAGGCAGAGATACAGGCAGAGGGAGAAGCAGACTCTATGGAGGGAGCCCAACGTGGGACTCAATCCCGGGACTCCAGGATCATGCCCTGGGCCGAAGGCAGGTGTTAAACCACTGAGCCACCCAGGGATTCCCAGTTTTACTCTTTTCCTAATCAGGATGTCTTTATTTCATTTTCTTGCCTAATTGCACTGACTAGAACCTTCAGTACAATGCTGAATGCAATGTTGAATACAAGGGATGAGATTGGACATCCCTCTCTTGGGAAAATATACAGTCTTTCACTATCAAGTATAAAGTTATCTGTGGGCTTTTCATAGACATTATCAAGTTAAGGATACTCTTTTCTATTACTAGTTGCTGAATTTTTGTATTACAAGGGTTTGAATTTTGACAAGTTTTTTATCTCATCTATTGAGATGATCATGTGGTTTTTGTCCTTTATTCTACTGATGTGATGTATTACATTAGTTGAGTTTTGAATATTAAACCAATCTTGCACTCTTAGGATAAATCTCATTTTGGCATGTTTCAGTCTCCTTATGCTGCCGTAACAAAATACTGGATGGTTTAAGGAACAGAATTTTATTTTCTGGGAGCCTGAGATCAGGATGCAATTATGGTCAGGTTCTGGTGAGGTATCTCTTCTTGGTTTACAGATGGCTACCTTCCCACCCTGTCCTTATGTAGAGAAAGAGAAAGTAGCACATCTCTTTTCACATTTTACTGTAAACAGAAAGAATTAAGCCACTCATTGAGTATTTTGCTGAGAAATTTCCTCAGCAAAGTACACAACTCCATCACTTTAAAGTGCTATCTTCCACAAAATACTAGAACATGGCTCGGCCAAGTTCTTTGCCATCTTATAACAAGAATCATCTTTCCTCCAGTTTCCAAAAACATGTTCTTCATTTCTAAGACCTCATCAGAATTGCCTATAATATCCATATTTTTAGCATGCACCTCACAACTTTTTTACTTTCTACCCATTACCTAATTCCAGAGTCATTTCCACATTTTCAGGTATTTTTTACAGCAGCATCTAACTCCTGGTATCAAAATCTGTCTTTGTTAGCCCAGGCTGCCATAACAAAATACTAGAGACTTAGCTTGAACAACAGAAATCTGTCTGTTCTGGAAGCTGGAAGTCCAAGATCAAGGCTAGAGTTGAGAGGTGCCCAGACAAAAGAAGGCTCTGAATCAGGTCCAGGCTTATACAGTGCTTCTGTCATATGGGTCATATGATTCAGCAGGTCCCGTGGCAATTGAAAGGTCAGTGACAGACAGACATGGTATTTGGAGTCTTTGTCAGGTCCTATGTGTAAGTTGCAATGAAAGCCCTTAGTATTTTTTTTTAACCAAAGCCTTACCATCCTCTTGGATAACTGCTCCCCTTTTAAGACACAACTCTTGGCCTGCTACTTGGCCTTAGTAAAGACCTCATTCTTAACCATAAGCCACAACGTTACCACGTGACCCAAGGTGTCTATGTTGAACTGGAATATTCTAACTGGATGTAATCTAACCCACCAAGTCATAAAGTGGGGCATGTGCAGCAGTATTCCATCATCTAATGGAAATGGTATGATTGGGTCTGAGCAGGCCTTGAAGGCACAAATCAGTTACATAAATAAGTGATCCGAATGCTCAATGATGCCTACTTCTGCTGCACTGCCTTCTTCTCCTTGCCTCTCCGTATGCCCTCATGGAGAATTTCCAATAATCAGTTGGCAGATGAAGACAAGACTTGGGCCTGGTTTACAGATGTTCTGCATAATTCATAGGCATGACTCAAGAACAGAGCACCATAGCTTCCTGGAAGGTCCCTGAAGGACAGTGGTAAAAAGAAATCTTTCTAGGATAGAACTACCACCAGCACACCCAATTAGTCATTTTACCTGGAAGGATAAATGGCCAGACATACAATTTTGTAGTGATTCATGGGTTGTGGTCAATGGTTAGGCTGAATGGTCAGGGACTTGGAAGGAACATGATTAGAAAATCTGTGACAAGAAAATTTAGGAAAGAGATATGTGGATAAAAACCATAAAGATATTGTGTCTCATTTTGTCACTCATTGAAGAGTGATCTCAACAGAGGAGGATTTACGGTAATCAATAATTAAATAATCAAATTGAAAGATGACCCATTCTGTGGATATCAGTCAGCCTCTTTCCCTAGCCACCTTTGTCATTGCTCAATGAGCTATGGTCATCCCATGGTGACAGGGGTGGAGGTTATACATGGGCTCAGCAACATGGACTTCCACTTACCAAGGCTCACTGGGTTATGTCAACTACTGAGTGTTCAATCTGCCAGCAGATTGCGACCAACACCGAGTCCCTGATATGGCACCACTGCCTGGGGTAATCTGCCAACTACCTGGTGGCAGGTTGATTACACCGGACCACTTCAATCAATGGAAGGGGCAGCATTTAGTTCTTAATGGAAATAGATACTTTCTATGGATTTTTCTGCCCTGCACACAGTGCTTCTGCCCAAACTACCACCTGGTAGTACAAAATGCCTTATCCACTGTCATGGTATCCTGCACGATATTACAGGAACTCACTCTGCAGCAAATAAAGTGCAGCAATGGGTCCGTGCTCATGGGATTCACTAGTCTTAACCTGTTTCTCATCATCCTGAAGCAGCTGGCTTGATAGAATGGTGCAATCCCCTTTTGAAGACTCAGTTACAGTGCTGGCTAGGTGGCAATAACTTGCAGGGCTAGGGCAAAGTTCTCCGAAAGACCACTGGTTACAGTCTGAACCACTGACCAATATATGGCACTGTTTCTCCCATAGCCAGGCTTCTAGGAATGGAAATGGAAAAAGCACTACTCACTATTAGTCCTAGTAATCCACTAGCAAGACCTTTCTTCCTGTTTCCATGAACTTATGCTCTGCTGGCCTAGAAGTCTTAATTCTTTATCTTCTATTTTTGGGAAAAATTTTCAAAGAATTAGTATTAAATTTTAATTAATATTCTTTTGTTTGATAGTCCTTATCAGTGAAGCCCCCTGCTCCTGGGCTTTCCTCTGTGGGATTTTTTGTTGTTGTTGCCCTTGTTACTAATACATTCTCTTTATTGTCATAGGTCTATTTTGATTTTTTAAGCTTTTCTTGACTCAGTTTTGGTAGTTTTTGCATTTCTAGGAAGTTATTTATTTTATGCATAAAATTGTTCGTTCACAGTATTTCCTTATAACTCATTTTATTTCTATAAGGTCAATAGTGATGACCCTTTTTACATTTCTGATTTTAGTAATTTGGGTCCTCTTTTTTCTTGGTTAAATTAGAGTTTTCAAAATGGATGAAAGAACTAAATGTGAGACAGAAATCCATCAAACTCCTAGAGGAGAACACAGCCAGCAACCTCTTTGGCCTTGGCCACAGCAACTTCTTGCTAGACACATCTTCAAAGGCAAGGGAAACAAGGCAAAAATGAAGTATTAGGACCTCATCAAGATAAAAAGCTTTTGGACAGCAAGGAAACAGTCAACAAAACTAAAAGGCAACCTACAGAATGTGCAAAGATATTTGCAAATGTCTCATCAGATAAAGGGCTAGTATCCAAAATCTATAAAGAATTTATCAAACTCAACACCCAAAAAACAAAAAGTCCAGTCAAGAAATGGGCAGAAGACATGAACAGACATTTCTCTAAAGAAGACACAAATGGCCAATAGACACATGAAAAGAATGCTCACTATCACTCAGCACAAAGGAAATACAAATCAAAACCACAGTGAGATACCAACTTACACCAGACAAAATGGCTAAAATTAACAATCCAGGAAACAATAGATGTTGGCAAGAATGAGGAGAAAGGGGAACCCTCATACATTGCTGGTAGGAATGCAAGCTGGTGCAGCCACTCTGAAAAATAGTATGGAGGTTCTTCAGAAAGTTAAAAATAGAGATACCCTATGACCCAGCAATTACACTACTAAGCATTTACCCAAAGGACACAAACATAGTGATCCAATGCTTATAGCAGCAATATCCACAATAGACAAAATATGGAAAAAGCCCAGATGTCAACTGACAAATGCATAAAGAAGACATTATATATATATATATACATACATATATATATATATATATAATGGAATATTACTAAGCCATCATAAAAATGAAATCTTACCATTTGCAGTGATGTGGATGGAACTAGATGGTATTATGCTAAGCAAAATAAATCAATCAGAAAGACAATTATCATATGATTTCACTCATATGTGGAATTTAAAAAGCAAAACAGGATCATAGGAGAAGGGAGGGAAAAATAAAATAAGATGAAATTAGAGAGGGAGACAAACCATAAGAGACTCTTAACTATAGGAAGCAAACTGAAGATTGCTGGAGGGGAGGTGGGTGGAGGGATGGGGTAATGGGATGATGGGCATTAAGCCCATCAAGGAGCACTTGTTGGAATGAGTACTGGGTGTTATAAACAACTGATGAACCACTAAACTCTACATCTGAAACTAATAATATACTATATATTAACTGAATTTAAATAAAATTTTAAAAATTAGGTAGAGTTTTGTCTATTTGGTGATCATTTAAAAAAATCAACTTTTGATTTTCTCTACTTTTAAAACCCCTCATTTCATTAACTATTATTTTTTCTTGAGCCACTTTCAGTAATTTGTGTCTTTTTAAAATTTGTTCATTTCATCTAGGCTATGTAATTTGTTGGCATGAAATTGTTTACAGTATTGCCTTAGAATATTTTTTTTATTTCATTGTGTAGTAAGATCCTCTCTTTCAGTCCTGATTTTGGTAAATTGAGTCTCATCTGTTTCTTTTTCTCGATCAATCAAGCTAAGGGCTTGTCAATTTTGCTGATCTTTCCAAAGATCAAAGAACCAAACCAGTAATTTTTTCCTATTGTTTTATTTTTCCTATACCATATTTGAATTCAGTTAATGAAGTTCTTAATCTTTTGCTCTGTTTTGCTCTTCTCTAGGACTGGTATGGTATGGTGAACATTACCCTAAGGACTGCATCATCTGGCTCTCTGGCAGTCTGGGTTTCTGTTGGGTTCAGAAGCTGTAGGGAAGAAGGAGAAGCTGGGGAATATCTGTGCTCACTTACTTCTGCTTCAGAATCTTGGTTCCAGTTAATTGCTGCACACCTCGTGTCAGTAGGTTCTTCTTCTGTGGCTCCAGTTCACATTGGACTCCTGAGACACCATTTTCTCTCTTCTTTATCTTCAGGCCTGGTGTTGGTAAATGCGCACATTTTTGCAAGTCTCTGGACTCTTCAACATCTCTTGTTGCATCCTTTAATGTTGCCTACACTTGTGCTAAGAGTTACTAAATTCCCCTAGAAATCTCATCTAAGTGTACTTTCTATTTCTCTGTGGGACCCTAACTGACATAACCAAATTTCACTGGCTGGTAGTGCATAGTATAATCTGCTACAACATTTATCCTCTCAGTTAACAGTTTTGTTTGGGAAAATAGAACTACATCTGTATCTAAATATCTATCTGTGTCTCATCTATCTATCTATCTATCCATCTATCTATCTATCTTCTATCAATCTATGATTAGAAATAGATTGTTCTTCAAGAAACATTTTAGAGAAAATAAGCCTATGCAAATCCATAATGCAAAGCAACTTCAAAAGATATATATAATTGTATAATTCTATTTCTATAGGTTATAAAAGAGGCAAAACTAAATTATGGAACTGGAAGTTATAAAGTGACTATCTCTAGGGGAGAGAGGTGTAGTGATTGGGAGGGAGGATGCTATGGAGTCATTTAAGATATTGGTGATATTCCTTTTCTTGATCCTAGTGGTACTCCCAGAGGTGAGCTCACTTTGTGATAATTACTGAGCTGAGTAATTAGTATTTATTGGGTTTCTGCATGTGTTATTCTTCCATTTAGAAAGAGCAAAGATTACAAAAAAGCTACTAGTATTTCCCATTGTAGTACACAAATGAAATTTATGAGAAATCATTATGTCTATTCATTACACTGAAATCAAATGAGCTAGCTTTTATGGAATAGTTGAAAGGTGTTTTCCAAGCTCCTTTTTGTACAAAGTTTAAACACGCTTTTTAGCGTGTGCCAGAATAGTAACAGATCAAAAATTTAAAACGAATTTGAATCACTTCTTTTTCTATTAGTGCAAAAGACTCTTTTGACTCTTTAATTCATTTAATCACTTATTCTCTCATTCAATAACCACTTTTCTGAGTCTCTTGTATGGTCTACACTTTGTGCATATGCAGGCCAGGTCAATAACGAAAAGAAAGATCCATGCCACAAAGCATTCATTCAGCTTTGAAACAAACCCAAGAAAATGAAATTTAGCATGATTCTTCTTGTAAGAAGAAAAGAGACTCCGAGCCTTCAGGCCTTTGAAAGTTCTTTACTCAAATGAAGAGAATGAATTTAGCAGGCACTTTGGAGGTAGGGGTGAGAAAGTGGGGATGAGATAGGGATCATGAAGTTCTGGAAAGCCACGCCTTTCTGGGAATCCTGAAAGGCCACCCTTTCTTGAAATCATTTATTTTTATAAAATGCAGTTGCTAAACTCCCCAAATGCTTGATGCAAATGGTTTTTGTTTTTGTTTTACAGAAATACTCCCTTCATTTATTGTATTTTTTAGTTCCACAAGTTCCATTGGGTTTTTAAGTAAATACTAGTCCTCAGCTAAAATTCTACATCTTGTAATTCAGTTTCCTCAGTGTGTTTAACCATAGCTATTTAAAATTTCATGCCTGATAACCCCAATATTTCTATCTACTTTGAGTCTGTTTCTATGGGGTAGGTTTGCTGTTCGTTTTTGGTTAGTCACTTATTTTTTCCTGACATGTCTGGCAATTTTATTAAAAGTGGGTTTTGTATATGGAAAATTCTGGAGACTCTGAATGATGTTGTCTTCGTCCAGAGAGAATTTAATATATTTTCTGAGCAGGCGGATCACCTTGCTGGGATTGAGACTAAGGCTGCTTTATTTCTCTCTCTTTTTCTACCTGAGTAGCCCTTTAAGAATCTCAGTGAAAGCCTGAATATTTACCAGATCTCTTTCCCCCCTGGGTAGGAAAGGGAAGTTCTGAATTCCAACTGTTTTTGTCCCTTGTTCTTTGAGATAGCAAAAATCTCTGAGTGGATCATTAGCCTCTTAGAAGCCCCTTTCTGCCTGGAATCTTGATCCCCTCAGTTCCTCACTATGTTGATAATCCTGAAAGCCAATTTTTCTCTTTCTAATCCACAGAGACTGCAGCAAACTCTAGGCTTCTGTTTGCTTTAAACCTTGATGTTTCAAGCCTCAGATTAAGAGCTCAGAAATAGAACTACACATATACTGTCAACTGATTTTTGACCAAGGTGCAAAATCAATTCAGTGAAGACAAAGTTTTTTTCAACAAACGGTGCTAGGAAAATTGAATATCCCCATACAAAAACACGAACTTTGAGCCATACCTAAAAAAAAATAACATATAAAACCCAAGATAAAATCCAGAATGAATCACTTACATATGATTCAAACTAAAACTATAAAACTTGTAGAAGAAAACGTGAAGTAAAAAGAAATTGCAAGCTCAGATTAGGCAAAGATTTCTTAGATATGAAGCCATAAAAGAAAAAAAATAGTAAACTGGAGTCCATTAAAATCAAGAAGTTCTGTGCTTTGAAAGGCACTATTAAGAGAATAAAAATACATGCTACATACTGGGGAAAAATATTTGTAAATCAAACTAGCAAATGCCTCGAGGGGAAAAGGATCTTGGTGTTACAAGTTCTGATGCCTTGCAACAGAGTCTTTTAAAAATTTGTCTTATTTTGTTTTTTAAATTTATTGAATAGTATTTATGTATAACAAACTATTATATATCAAGTTATATATACTTTTATCAAACTTATCCCTAAGTATTTTTAATAGTTCGATGCAATTATATATGGTATTGTTTTTAAATTTTCAATTGCAGATTGTTCATTACTAGTATACATATGTACATATATTTGTATATAAATATATCTACACATAACATTTTTTTATTTCAATTTTAAGTGAAATTTTAATTAAAAAGAGAACATTTTGGGGTGCTTGGGTGGCTCAGTTAATTAAGCATCTGCCTTTAACTCAGGCCATGATCTCAGTGTTCTGGGATCCAGCCACACATTTGGCTCCCTGCTCAGTGGAGAGTCTGCTTCTCCCTCTCTCCCTGCCCCCAGCTCATGCTCTCTCTCTCTTAAATAAAATCTTTTAAAAACTTAAAAAAAAAAATAAAGAACATTTTAAAATTTCAATTGTTGATCATTCATTCTAGTATACAAACATAAAAGTATACATTGGAATATTTGTAAAAAAATGTATATATACATATAACTGCATATGTATGTATTATATACAATATGTACTTATATATGTATAAATTGCATATATATATGCAATTTATCATATTTATCACCTATGTCTTGCAGTCTTGAAAAACTTACTTATTAGCTCTAGTTGCCTTTTTTTTGTTAGATAATTTAGGATTTCCTGTATAGATAATCATGTCCTTCAAGCAAGGAATTTTCCTTTTTTTCTAATCTGTATGCTTATTTTATTCTTTTGTCATAATCCAGCAAAAACACAAATTTTAAAGCCATTATAAAAACATTATAAAAGAAAACTATTGAAAACATTAGTAAGGAAAAAGTATCTATAAAGAAAAATCAATTATAGAGAAAGGATTTTAAAAATATATTAATTTTTAAAAAGTTCTTAAATGATTAGATGTACAGTTGTATGCTGCTGAAGTATTAGTTTGGGATCTGGAAAATTAAGATGGAGGACATGCTAAGCATCAGAGAAGAATAAAGAGATACAAGAAGAGTTAAGGAAAAAATAAGGGAATATGAAAAAAAGAGGTTGAAGTCTCAACATTCATAAAATTGGAATATCAAAAGAAATAGGAACAAAATGAATAAAATAGTTGAAGAAATAATCGTTCAAAATTCATTAAAATTAAAGAAAAATATAATACTTGAGATTGTAAATTCTCATAGAATACCAACAGGTCTGGAGAATTTAATAACATACCTAGAAACACTAATAGTAACATTTAACAACTCAAACAAAAAAATTCTAAAAGCTTCTAGAGAATAAAGGTTATCATCTATCCAAAAAACAAGAATCAGGTTAACCTGAAACTTCTCAAGAAGACATGGAGAAATATTTTTCAGTGTTGAAGGAAAAGAACCATATAACTAGAATATTATAGTCAGATAAATTATTATTTTCTTACATGAGCAAATTAAAGATTTTATTATAGCTATGAGACCCAAAATTGTTTATCACCCAAAAATAGTCTGAAAACACACATGGAGGAAATATTTCAAGAAAAAAAGAGGATTAAATGCAAGAGGAAATTATGCGATATGGGAAATTAGTGTGAGTAAACAACTTGTATCTCTACATGCAAGCACTAACACTGAAAGAGAGAAGGGGGATAGGAGTAAGAAGACAAACAAGAAGAACAAGAAGGAGGAGAACGAGGGGAAGGAGAAAGAGAAGAAAAATAAATACATAATAATTAGAAGAAAAATCTAAACATTTCCAAAATGATAGTTAGAAGACTGATTAAAATGAGAGTAAAGGGGATCCCTGGGTGGCTCAGCGGTTTTGCACCTGCCTTTGGCCCAGGGCGCAATCCTGGAGTCCCGGGATCGAGTCCCACATAGGGCTCCTGGCATGGAGCCTGCTTCTCCCTCTGCCTGTGTCTCTGCCTCTCTCTCTCTCTGTCTATCATAAATAAATAAATAAATCTAAAAAAAATAATAAAAAAATAAAAATAAAAATAAATCTTTAAAAAATGAGAGTAAAAAGAGGAAAATAAGAGAAAAAGAAAAAAATAAAATACAACAAAACTAAACATTTAGATAATAAAAACATGAAAAAAGAACATAAGCCCTAATAAAACTATGATTGCAATAAATGTAAATGGCTTAAACTTTGCTAATCAAAAGACAAAGTATCTCAAATTGAATAAATAAATTAGAATCAATTAAATTTTGACAATTATATAGTGAAAAGAAAATGATACATGAAAGTGGAAAGTAAAGGGACAGGAAAAGATATGCCTATTTTATACCCATCAAATATGGAAAAATGGAAAAGTCTGGCAAAACTGAATGAAGGCAAAAATGTAAATCAATAAGAATTAGGCACAAGAGTAAGAGTGTAGGTTAATATAAGTATTTTCAAGAGTAATTTTGCAATCTTATAAAGTTCCCAGGATCTATCAGTTCCACTGCTTAGGGATACCAGTCTAAGAAAATACTGGCAGTTGCATATTATGGACCTACGTCTCCCTCAAAATTCATATTTTAAGCCCTAAGTGTCAGTACCTCAGAATATAATTGTATTTGGAGATAAGACCTTTAAAGAAGTAATTTAGGTTAACTGAGGCCGTACAGATGGCCTTAATTCAATCTGACTGATGTCATTATAAGAAGAGGAAATTAGGACACACATACTGAGAGATATCATGGATACACATACCCAGAGGAAAGACTACGTAAGGATGTGGCAAAAAGGTGACTATCTACAAGCCAAGGGAAAGGTCTTAGGAGAAACCAAACTTGTGCCAACTCCTTGATCTTGGACTTCTAGCCTCAAAAATGGTTGGAAAAAATTGCTGTTATTTAAGCCATCCAGTCTGTGATATTTTGTTATGGCAGCCCTAGCAAACTAATATACCAGTATAAAAACAACCTCAAAATATTAATAGCTAAACATAAATGTTTTCTGTGCTCACATAAATCCCAATCTGATATTAAGTGGTGGCCTTGCATCTAGTGATCCAGGTCTGAAGGTGTTTCTATCTGGTAGCATTACCATCACGCAGGCTTGAGTTCTTTACTATATCCTCTCTGCATCTGACCAGAAAACAAGGGAAGGGAGAGGGGCTCTGGAGGATCCCCTGTGGGAAGTTTTTGTGAGCTGGGATTGGAAAAATCATATATCACTTCTACATGTTCGACTGGCCAGAAGCCAGTCACATGGCACCCAGCTAACAACTGTAACAGACACCAGGGAATGTATTCCAGCCACAGTGAATACAGAGGAAAAGGAGACAGGAATTGTTTGGCACATAGCAGTCTCACCCACACAGATATATAACTTAGAGAAAAATCTCTCACATTATGAACAAAAGGATGTAAAGGATGTTCAATACAGCATTGTCTGAAATAGCAAATGGCCAGAAAAACGTAAACATCCAATAATACAAAACTGGATTAAAAACAGACTTCTTTAAAAGACTTCAAAAGTATAAACAATAATGTAACAAGTTAATAAATTTAACTGCATTAAAACACCAATGACAACATCAAGAGAAGAATCACAGACTGGGAGAAGATATCTGCAACATCTAAACTTAAGGATACAGTTCATAAAAAAGAGGGTCCTATTAATTATTAAGTTAGGACAATGGGCATAAATCTGACATATAGCCACTTTATCTAAAGCCGACAAGATATTAATCCTAGGATACCCTTATAACCCCTACAAATCAATAAGAAAATATAGGAAACCCAATAGGAAAGGGGTTGAGGGGGGAGAGAATTGACAGTTCACCAAAGAAAAACTGAGCATCTAGTGAGTATACAAAGAGCTTTTCAACTGAAATAGTAATAAGATAAATGCAAAAGCAACAATTCCTTGCACCTATCAGTTTCACACAAAAAAATCACAAAGTCAGGGGGCGCCTGGGTGGCTTTGTCTGTTAACAGTCTGCCTTTGGCTCAGGTCATGATCCCAGGGTCCTGGGGTGGAACCTGTATCAGGCTCCCTGCTCAGCAGGGAGTGTGCGTCTCCCTCTCCTGCCCATGCTCTCTCTCTCTCTCTCTCTCTCTCTCAAATAAGTAAATTTTTTTAAAAAATCACAAAGCTAGATATTATAAAATGTTCATTAAGATACGTGGAAATGAAAGCCCTCATGCACTTGTGGTGGGTATATAGATTAGTAATGCCATTCTGAAGAGCAACACAGCAGTGCTTTGCAAAATACACATTTACTGTATGACCCAATAATTCCATTTCTGTGTAAGTGCACATATGTGAAGATGATCACTACATTATGGGTTGGAGGCAAACTGGATGTTTATTACCGAAAAAATGGAGATGCATATTGTAGAAATACCATGAAGTAGTTAACAGCAATGAGCTTTACTAGATGAACATATATATATAAGCCTAATGATAGATTTTAAAAGTAAATTAAAGAATGAAACTAATAGTACAAAGCCATTTATGCAAATTAAGAACACATTCACACCCAAAATGTCCTTAAAGTTTGTGTGCACATCCGAGGACATATAAGGTACATAAGAGTGGCTGACTGTAAAGGGGGGAAAAAAAGAAATCTCATAATTTGCAGAGGCCTTGACTAGACTGATGATGATGGTGGGTCTTAAACTAGTGAGGTAATTATAGCTCAGAAACCTGCACCTAAAACTCCTCTTCAACAGACTGTAAATAAACGGGAGGGGGTGGTGAGGCATGCAGGCAAGAGGACAGACAGTCAGATTGGGTAAAAGATGCAAAAAAAAAGTATAAAAAGAGTCTTTCAAATTTTAGTCAGCGCCTGTTAAATTGGGATGGTTTGAAAACTTAAGAGCAAAACAAACAGAGCATTATTCTATGACACCATTGGTTTTGTAGGGTGTGAGGAGCTTTGTGGGGTTTGGGGTGAGCTTTCCTTTTTATTGAAAAACACATGGAGTGGTTTGAAATGCTAGGCATGGTTTGCCACAATGAATGCCCTATCCTGTAATTAAACCATTGGATTAGAGGCCTGTTTGCCCTGTTTAATGCACTTTGTGAAACTCAGTGTTTGCCTTTTGTTGTTGCTGAATCTTTCTGAAAAGCGACAGGAATTCTCCGTGTATTTTCCTGCACCACACTTGGGCTGACATAAACACATGAGTTAAAAAGCACCAGTCTACCATGCCTATTGGACTTCTGTTACAAGTGTTGGCAGGAGATGCTCAAGGAGACAAGAGGTATATTTAGGGTGTGTGGTCCTCTGAGATGCAAAATGATAAAGCAGCCACAGAAAGGAGTCAGCCCATTAAATTCGGCCACAACCACAGTGAGCCACAGTGCTTCCACACTCACCAAATACATAGCCCTTGACACGCTCCATTCTTTCTGTGTCCTCCTAACACCCAGAGCCATGTTCCTTCCCCAAATTGCCCCAAATGAATTTTGTTGAATAAGCTGCCAAACTCACACATGGTTACACGTATGGACGTAAATATGAACCCCAAGTCTGCACAAGCGTAATGACATTCTTGGAGTTCTAAAATCATGGAGAAGACTTAATTAGATGCTTTCTTGGGCAGAAAACGGTCCATGGAAGACAGCAGCTGACAAACACTTCAAATGATGCAAACGACCACCAAGGGATAGATGTCAGAGTGAAACCAAAGGAACTAATTTTAAAGGGCAATCACAGTTAAGACCACAACAACAACAACAACAACAACAAACTTGATGAGTGATAAGAGAAAATGCAAAACTATCAGAACTAAATGACTTATCACAACAAGAAATGATGGCTAGTGACATGTCAGAGTTAAGCAACAGGAAATTTGATTTTTAGCTGTATTTTCAAATGCTTTTCAGGCCCCTTTTCCACCTCTGGCTCTCTCTCTCTCTTTCTCTCTCTCTCTCTCTCTTTCTTTCTCGTAGTAAAACTTCTCCAAAGAATCATCCCTGCTCACTGTCTTGACATCCTCTGTTACCAGCCTCTCTTGGGTACGTTGACTTTGAACTTTTGTTCTTCCCACTCTGTGACATTGCTTTTAGCAAAATCATTCAGAAGTTCTACGTTGCCAAATTAAACACCCAGCCCTGAGCCCTCTTCTCAAGTGACTTCTCTGCAGCATAATTTGTTTGCTCATCTTCTGGAAACCGCTATTAACTATTTTTTAAATGTCTACTTTCAAATACTTTTAGACTCACACAGAAGTTGCAAAAATAGTTCAGAGGGTTCCTGTGTACTGATCACCCAGCTTCCTCTAAAAATAGCACCTCTCTTAGCCATAGTGCAACAATGCTTTAAACTTTTTTTTTTAATGCTTTAAACTTTTTTTTTTTAATGCTCTAAACTTTTAAGAACTGCTCCTGTCTTCTTTAAATTCTTTCTTCACTTGGTTTCCATTATACCATCCTCCTGGTTTTCCTTCTCTTCTTAATCTCTTATGTGGATTCTCCTCCTCTCCCTATTTCTAAACGTTGGCGTGTCCCAGGGCTCAATCTTTGTACCTCTTCTCTTTTTAATCTAAATTCATGTCTCATGTGACCCTGACTAGTTCCATAGCTTTAAATAGGGTGTATATGAAGAAATTCCCAGATTATTGTCTCCAGCCTTGAATCTTCCCCTGAATGCCTGGCTTGTATATCAAACCACCCACCCAGCCTCTCCACCTTGGCATATAATGGGTAACTCACTTTAATATGTCAAAACTGAGCTCATTCAAGTCCTGTCATCCAACACTTTTGCCCTCGTTCCCCTTCTCAATGAACAATGTGCGTCAGTCAGCCAGGCACTTAAGCTGAACACTGGAATTGTGCTGGACTGTTCTTTTTCTCTCATGTAACTCCATTCAATCTGACAGCATATCTTATTGGCTCTAACTTTCATAACAGGACCTCTGTCTAAACAGTGCTCACCACCTCTTATCTCTTACCATCTTGGGCCAAACCCCCTTCACCTCTTTCCCTGATTACTGCAATAGCCTCCTAAACTGGTCTCCAGGCTCCTATCCATGTTCTCTCCACAGCTTATTCTCCATGTGGCAGTCAGAGATTCTTTTAAAATGCAAATTATGTCCTATCACTCTTCTACTCAGAACCTCTCAGGATCTTTCCATAGATATAAATCCATTACTTCCACAGAAAAAGGTCCATGGCACTTGTCCTGGCCTACAAGATTTTACATGATCCACACCATCTGCTCCCACCAACTCTCCAACTGCATTTGCTTTCTCAGCCTGTGCAGCCTCCTGGCTATTCCCAGAATATCTAGGCATGTTCACACTTGTGGGCATTTGCTTCTAGGCTTCTCTCTGCCAGGGTCACATTTTTTCCAGCTATTCCCATTCAAGATTCTGCTTATTCCCTCAGAGAAACCTTCTCTGACCACTTTATCTGAGGCAGGACCCTACCCTCCCTGTATGTAGCTCTATCCCTATCCAGGCTTGTTGGTCTTAATCAGAATCTGATATTTATTGAACTGGCTGGCTGTCTGGTTGGCTGGCTGGTTAGTTGTCTGTCTTTCCATCTGTCTGCCATACTGGAATATAAACTCCAGGATAACCAGGACTTTATCTGGTTTTGGTTCACTACTGATTCTCTGCAAGACATGGTAGGCGCTGAATTAATATTTGTTGAATAAATAAAGGAGTAGTATAGGACCATATATAGAAATGCTCTCAGAGAACTTGAAGTATTGAAATTTGCAGTGATGAAATTTGAAATCCAGGTTAAAATATAAAATTTTTACAAAGACAAATTGAAAGTTTTGTCACTTATGATGAAATGACTTTGTCTTTGGCCATCTCAGCCTCATTGCTTAGCAAATGCCATTAATTACAATCACTCTGAATTATCCATGGGTAATCATAAGTATGTCAATGTCAAATATTTCAGATATAGAATCATTTTAATTGGTCTACCTCAAATGACTTGCAGGCAACTTAAAATCATACATGAGGTCCACTAATTCCCCATTCTATAAAGCTAAAGAAACATGGTAAATGACTTAATCTCTGCCTATAATACCTCCCTCATAGGTCACTGCTGTAAGAATAAATAGAGTCACTTGAGCAATAATGGTATAAGGGTTTTAAATTATATCCTTGGTTAGTTTAATAACATTATATTTTTTTCTTTTACCTTTAAAGATATGCCCACATGAATTACATGTATAAACTCCATTCATATTATCTGTATTTCTCATTGTCCCTGAGGCAGTCTTCTGTCCTTATATGATTCTTAAAGATAGAAACCAATGACACATATATCAAAAACCAAAATATAATCTCTCTATCCTTTCTTACTTTCATTTTGTAAATCAGCATATTATACTACAATCTCTGAGAATGTATGATCTAAATTATAGTGATATTTGGAGGCAAAAAATGGGCTGATTTCCCTGAATGAATATTCTATGCAGGAGATAACATATTAATATCATTTGTAAATATTGAAGGAAAGAAAATTTAGTCCTACAATCTCATAACCAGAAACCATACAGGATGAAGATAAGCAGCTTTCAACTGCCGTGAATTCAAGGACTGTATTCCCCATCAGCCCTTCCTGAGGAATCTAATAGAAATAAACAATAGCCAACAAAATGATGACCAGGGAAACTATGACAGTTGGGCATGACATAAGCATTTAGTATATTTAACTGATATAAAATAGAACATAAATGTCTTAACAAAATAGAAATAATACCAAAAATTGTGAGTAGAAAAGGAAAAAATGTAAATTGTTATAAAGGTAATTACTGGAAAAGAAAAACACAAACCCTCCCAAAAAACTGTACATACATATATAAAGTAAATAAGTAAACTACATAGCTTATTTTTTATTTAAAAAATAAAAGCATAAAATATTGGGCAGGAACTAAGGTCAAATTTATCTATCATAATGGTAACTATGAATGGGATTACTACACCTATTGTATTAGTTAGGGTCTAAGCTGGTACATCAAAGAAAATCCCAAATACAGTGGATTAAATAAAGTAACATTTTCTTTTTCTTATAAAACAGTCTGGAAATGAACACATCAGGATTTCAAGAAAACTTTATTCCATAAGGTCATCCAGCAACTCAAGTTCTGTCTACCTATGGCCTGGACATCTGTAGTATTAGACAGCTGTAGTATTGATATCCTTACCAGTATTATCTATGCTAGCTTGTCAGTTCCACAACCCCAGGAAGGGGAATAAAGGAAGGCCCAAGCAAGTGGTTTCTTATTTCAAAATAAAGCTGCACAATTTCCTTCTACTAATATACTTAGTCATGTGACCAAGAGTAACTACAAGGGAAACTGTAAGATAGTGCTATAATTTCATCCTGGCATTTCTTAGAAAATTTACATTTTTCTGAATCCCAACCCCAAAATACTTTGTCAAGAAATCCGGGAAAAGGGGGAAAGTGCAAATGCTCTTATAGGAATCAAAGTCTTTTTTTTTTTTTTTTCAGGAATCAAAGTCTTACGATCAAAATAGAGACATTATTGACTTGAAAGAATCCATTCACATCAAATTGAAAGCAAGAATTAAAAAAAAGTATTGACATGGAGTTGAAGGCTTAGGTGGACATTTCCAGGGAGCCAGGACAGGAGCACATGGGAGAGAAGCAGTCACAATCTAATCATGCAGGGTTTTTTTATTTTTTTTTTATTTTTATTTTTTTTTTTTTTTAAGCTGTTACAAAGAGAGCTAAAGAGAGACAGAGATAGAGAATACTCCAAATATCTACAGAGGGCTCCTCTTTAGTCCTCATCTGGGTAATGATTAGAACACATATGTGAGGGAACTATATAAGGCTGGAGAAAGAATCACCCAAGAGGATTGGAGGAAACATCGTTTGGGGCTCACACAAGACCAACAATAGTTTCTGTTCCCATTATCCAGAATGGAAAACCTCAAGGGGCATCAGAAGACTACTCACAAGGCTATTGCCTTAGTATTAGAGAAAAATTAGCTCCAAGACAAATGGTGCTCTTGTCTCACCTAATAAAGCTTAAAAGAAAAATCCCCAAAATATTTACAGTGTTTCTAGGTAACTGTGTCCCTGAAGAAAGTTCAAGAATATAAATATGCATATAAAAATATCAAACATATAACAAAATTAATTTCACAATGTCTAACACCCAATCAGTAATTGCAAGGCATACAAAGAAGAAAATATGATTCATAATGAAAAGAAAAATAAATCAATTGAAACTGAACCAGAAATTATACAGATAATAAAGTTAGTAGACAAGGAGATAAAATAGTTATTATGAATTATTCATTTTGTGTAACAGGCTAGAGAAAACTTGAGAATGATAAGTAGAATCATGGAAGGTACAGAAGAGACCAAATCAAAATTCTAGAAATGGATAATATATTTCTGAGATGAAAAATATACTGCATAGAATTAATAGCAGATTAGATATTGCAGAAATATTAGTGGATTTGAAGATATAATAGAAATTATTCAAAATGAAACACAGGGAAAATTATGAAAAATGTAATGAACAGAGCATCATTCAAATATATATACAATTGGGGTCTCAAATGGAAATAAATAGCAGGAGTGTAGAAAATGAGCTAAAATAAATAATGATTGGAATTTTCAAAGCTTGATGAAATGATAAACCTACAGGTCAAAGAATCCTGACATATAAGAAACATAAACAAAGCTGCAAAGTACATCATAATCAAATTTCTTAAAACCAATGATAAAGAGAAAATCTAAAAAGCAGTCTTTTTGACAAGCAGTCTTATGGTAAGAAACAATACAAGCCATAAGATAGTAGAGCAATACTTCTACAGTAATGAATGAAAAAAAAAAGACAATCAAGAATTCTAAATGCAGAAATTTTTTCAGAATCAAATGCACAAAGAAGATATTTTCAGGCATACAAAAACAGAAAGAACTAATAACTGACAGACATGTACTACAAGAAATGTTATGAGAAAATCATTCAGGCAGAAGGAAAAGATTAAAACAGAAATCTAAGTCTACTCAGAAGAATGGTGAGTAATGAAAATGATATTTTCATCTGGCTAAACATAAAAGACTTATTCATTACTGAAATCTCTTTGAAAAATAATTGTTTAAATAAAATAGCATTGTATAGAGGGTTTATAACTTAACATATCCTAATGTTTCTACACCTAAAGAGGTTTGAAATATATGAAGCAAAAACTGATAGAACTGCAATAAGAAATAGACAAATCTGCAATTACAGCCAGACCTGACCCTTCTCTCAATAATCAGTAGGACAAATTGGCAGAAAATCAGTCATAATATAGAAAATTTAAACAACACTATCAACCAAATTGACCTGATTGACATTTGTAGAACATTCAATCCACCAACAGCAGAATACACATTATTTTATTTTTTTTAATTTTTTAAAAAATTTTTTACTTATTTATTCATCAGAGACACACAGAGAGAGGTGTAGAGACACAGGCAGAAGGAGAAGCAAGCTTCATGCAGGAAGCCCAATGTGTGACTCGATCTGTGGGACTCGATGCCAGAACCCCGGGATCATACCCTGAGCCGAAGGCAGCTGCTCAACTGCTGAGCCACCCAGGTGTCCCTACTCATTATTTTAAAAAGGTTAAGTAGCATAGTTAAGATAGATCATATTCTGGGCTGTAAAACAAATCTAGCTAAATTTCAAAGGATTCAAATGATACAAATTATGTTCTCTGAACACTATAGGATTGAATTAGAAGCCAATAAAAGAAAGATATCTGAGACACTCTCAAATACTTATATCCTAAATAATACAATCATGCAAGTGTATTGACTACTGAAAATTAATTGAATAGTAAATGTTTTAAAAATCTGTGGTATCAATTTGCTTGCACAGGTGACAAATAGTCATTGAGGTGATTTCAAAAGACATTCCCAAAATATTCTGAGCTTTATTTGAATAGATACAGGTTCTCTCAAGAGTACTACCATGAAGGATAATAGTTCTTTGGGGGCAGAAGTTTTGTTAGTTTGCTAGAAAATCAAGTTTATTCTTATATAGCTACGTAGTATAAAAAATTCTCAAAATTATTGGAAAGACAAAAGTAATACTCTAGCAATAGACTTGTCACCAGAGCTGTTATTCTTTGCCTCTCTCTCAGGGAAGAAAAATAGCTCTTACATTTATCTTTACCTTTGCTTGATTGCTTAAGTATTCAGCAAGGACTTATGGAGCACCCAGTATGTGCCAGGTACCATTTTAATACAGCAAGAGTAAAACACTGTTCTCATTTTCATAGAGATTATATTCTAATGGGGTGAGTGGGAGGGATATACAATAAACAAGTGAATAAAAATATATCAGGGGAGAAATGATATGGAACAAAAAGCACCAGGTAGCTAGAGAGCTTGATGGGAAAGACTAGATGGAAGAAGAATGTTTCCTGACACAAGGAAATATTTTTTTTAATAATTTAAATTAAGGGTCATTTTTGTTGTCTTTGAATAAAGCCACCATTTAATTACCTTTTTAGACTTTTCCAGACTTTTTTGTGGAAGCACAAAAGGGTAGAACCCCCAAAAGGCAAAAATTCAAGCCTGGCAGGTACCAAGGAAAAGTCTCTAAAGTAACAGTGTAAAAGATGGAAGAAGCTGAGAGTTGGTTTCAAAGTGTGCAGACGGCCAGTAACTTGGTCTCTGGGACTATTCTTTTTACAAGGAAACTTATGACAAAAATCAATCATCAATCTCATGTCTTAACAAGTTCTTAAATATTACTAAGATTCCTTGGAAGTCTCTTCAAAGAACTCTTCTAAAATTAGTTATCCAAACAAGTTTCCTTCTCCTCATTTATAATAGTAAAAACAAGACAATACATAAAATGATGAGAATTTTGCATTGTAGAGTACAGCACTATATCTTACTAAACATGATCAGTACAATTCATTTATCTGATAAAGAGGGGTCTGGACATGTACAGTTTAGAAAATCTCTTGACATGATCTTATTAGCATCCTACCAAAGGACCACAGACACTCATTTGAGAATTACTGACCTACTACATCATCACCATAGGCAAAATGAGGCTTAATTCATTGCAAAGAGGCTGGGTATATGTTGTGTCCCCCTTCTAATGTAGCCATTAGCTGAAAGGAGTGTCAGTTTGGGGTCAGATGTGATGAAAAGTTAACACACTATGGGAGTTATACTTTTTATAATTATTTGAAAACACTTTTTACTGATGATCAAACATCAAAATTGTAATTGTGTCTCACTTAATATGGTTCCATTTTCCTGTTTCCTTCAAATCTTTTGAAAAATCTTATCTTTAACCTTGGTTGGTACAGAGTATCAAATACCCTATTCTGCAAAGGTCAGATGCTAGAGGAATCAAGGATGGCTAGGGGTGTGTGTGTGTGTGCACATGTGCATTTAACCTAGGATTTCCATTTTTACAGAGTCCACTACTACTACTATCCATCACTTGACATACACACACATCCCCATCCAACACATTCTAGTCTTTGAATTGAATAAGTAGCCTGGTGTCTGTGTAATTGAGCTTGAAGATATCCTTCCCAGACCATTAGCCATATTCCAATGATTCCAGAATACTAAAGTCTAATTTGAGATGGCATAAATAGCCCACAAACTATTTCTGGCTGGATGGCACATGCACTGGATGGTTTTCAGCTAACAGTTTGCACTGCAGCCATAGGAGACCTACACATGTTGTCTAGGTGGATATGTAGCAATGACAGAGAACTGGCCCTAAATGGATTTGCCATTTTCAGATGAAAACTTTTGAAATGGTACAGTAATATTGGATATTCAATGCTTCTTCCAATGTTCTTCTTTCTTAATAAAAAGATGTGCACAATAAATCTCATTCCTCAAAATTCTATAAAAATTTGATTGAGGTCCTTAAAACTTACCATAATGTTCAATATAATATTATACTATAAACATGCTTCTTGGGAAAAGTAAGCTTTTTGTTTCCATCATAAGAGAAATCTAGGAACTTTTATATCTTATGGCAGAGGGAAAGACCCAAAAAGCTTAAGAACTCCTGGATGAAGCTATGGGATTTTCTGAATGGTTAGAAGATGTCTTTCCTGGATTTACTATAATTAAAATGAAGCATTGGTTTCCCCTCCCTGCCACCACCACAATAAAAGTGGCAAAAACTTGCCACCAAAGCTAAGACCTTAGCCTCCCTCTCTGGGGAACTGGTGGGTCTAGTCATAGGGTTGAATTTGTATCCTAAGAAATAGGGAATGTGTTGGACAAAAAATAGAAGCTGAATCAGTCACCAGTGCATTTCATTGACTCTGACCCAATGCCTATCTTCCTTGTCTCCATGTGTTGCTTTGTTTTGACTCTGGCAAGAACAACATATTTCATAAAGGGGTCAGAATTACAAGAAAGGGTCAGCTTGGAATCTGGGAGTTTCCTGTACCACATGAAAACACTGCTAGCATGCCACAGGTGTACGTCACAGCAGCACAAAGGAAAATATGGCATTATAAAGGGTGTGGGAGGGAAGAAACAAAGAGATACAGTGGTTATGTTCAATAGAAAAAAAACCAAACATTTTGTTCCTTGAAAGATGACTATGACTTACTCAAACCTAAAATCTGTATTGCTCTGAAAAATCTTTTCACGCAATATCCTGGTGAAAGTCACTGGGGTGGACCATTGAAAATCAGAACCAGCTCACTGGTACCCTAAAGTTCTTCTAACTTCTTTAAAGTTCTGGGCACTTTATCTTGAACAGGTGAGTAGCAGATATACTGTCTGAATTTAACCACAGAAACCTCTGTCACAGTACCATAAAAGGGCAATGAAAAGGGCTATGAAATCAAAGTGCGCTCATGACTTTGATGTGGGCAGGGTTGTCTGGTGCCTGAGAGTGCCAGCCTCATGGCACATTTCATCACCTGTGACCATCAGTAGCCATTGATCCTTATCTATCCAGGTTGATTCACTTGCAGGTGCAAGGTATTTAAGTCCAACTTAAAATGTATACACTCACCTATGCTGTGCCTGAACATCACCCCAGAATGACCCCAAATAAATAATTCAAGGAGAACTTTGAACACTTGTATCTCACTTAGCCTAATATAGTCCATTGAAGCTATACATTTGCCTGATGTTTTCTCTCCACACAGAATAGAAGGTTCGTCTTTGATTGTTAGCCCGATAGGACTGGCTGGCTTCTTTCCAGATTTGTATGGTATGAATATAATGCCCCCATACAACTGTCTGACATCAGGAACTAAAGCTACTATGGCACTTTCAGGGCTACACTTCTTACCCTAGGTCTAAGGGAAGTCTAGAGAACAGTTAGTTCTGTCACATAGACCAGAAGGCAAAAAAAATAACTCAGTGGGTTGACATTGCAATTCAAACCAAATCTGCAATTGAAATTAACCTTATTAAAATCAGAATTGTGATCAAAGTCAACATCTATTAAAGTAGTATTTTTCTGAGATTATAAACAAAACTACTTTTTAGCTATCCTATGACAGTTCACCGTGGATATGGAGGCAGACTGAGCCTGTCTGAAGACTTCTGTGCAGTCTGAGTATAGAAAAAGAGCAAGGAGAGATCATTAGTGCCAAAAGGTTAAGAAGACGGAGCCTTAGTGAGGATGTATGATTTATGTCACTTATAGATGGAGTGGCCAGGCTGAGCCTGCATGCCAAGTCACCTCTCTCCGTAGGATGCTCTTCCTACATATTTCTATAATTAAGTTGCCTTCTCTGTATATACACTCTCATTATCTCCTGCTTAGTGCAAACTAGAAAGGTTTCTTTGGTTTGCTGTTTGTTTTAGGAAAGATACCACACTTTCCGAACCTAAAATCAAAACAGAGAGTCTAAAGAAGGATTTTAGTCTAAGGTTGATTTTATGAATCAATTTATGTATAAAGTTGGACCAAGCTAAAGTAAGTTACATTTATTATACACTTAACAATTCTTCTCTACTGCAAATGATAGAATTCTTTAAGAAGAAGCCTCAGAGTTGACCTTTGCTAAGAGCAATACACTGTAGAGAAAGGAGTGTGGGATTTGAAATGAGACCTATTTAGGATCACAAGAGACCTCCTTACATGAACCTTGGCTCTAACAGTTATTAGCTGTATGAACATGAGTAAGATCATTAATCACCCTGCGTCTTGGTGCCTTCATCTGTAGAATGAGGATAATAATATGTCTTACTGGATCATTGTGACTATTAAGGGTGTAATACAAATAAGCAAAGCTCCCAGCCTAGTGTCTGCCATAGAAAGGCTCAACAAATGTCTCTTTTCCTTTCCTGCTTCTTTTTACTTTTCTTCTCTGCTGATTATATAAACCCATAGTCCTTTCACAAGTTTTCACAAAGCTATTGTTGATGTGATGTGTATAAATTACCCCTTAGGAAAGCCATCATGACCCAAAGGTCCCTTGACCTCCAGGTGATGATAGCAACTCTAATACCCTAGCTGATCATAAAGAAACTCATTTATTTCTTCCATGAAACCTTCCCTTGATTATAGCTCCTGCTGACCCATGACAAGTAAATCTTGGACCTCAGAGCTTAACACTTCATCTTATGCTCTCAGGCATTTTGGGTGACCAACCCAAGCTTCCAAATACAACAGAAACTTCTTAATGTGAAGGTAAATTTCTTCTTGTTTCAGCCTTGAGGATGAATGGCTATTAATGGATCTCTCTGCCTAAGAAGGGCCATATTTAGTTCTGGACTAAACAGTCATTTCAAGAACCCTGACACTAACAAATAATGTGGAGTGTTCCCACAAACCCTGAAAAGTAACAAATTCCATTTGTAATATCAAACAAGTAGAGTACAATTTAGCTCAATGTAATTCAAATTCTTGAAGACTTGAGTTAAATGCAATCCTTGAAAGGCTTTTGAGAATATATTCGAAGTAAAGTGTGTAGTGTTAGTTTTCATAGTGTTGGTAAAAACTAAGTGAGTATTTTACATATTTTCATATGAGAGGCAATAAATGGACCTTTCCTAGGAATTAAAGTTCTTAGGGAACCCATTTATTTCTGTTTATGTAAAAACTACTTATAAGGCTATAGAGAACAAACAGATGGTTAGCAGAGGGGAGGTGGGCGGGAAGGAGGAAAGGGGTGAAAGGCATTAAGAGAGCACTTAACCATGATGAGCACTGAGTAATGTATAGAATTATTGAATCACTATATTGTGCACCTGAAACTAATATAACACTGTATGTTAGGTGTGCTGGAATTAAAATTTAAAAACAAAACAAAAAAACAATAAAAATTTAGAAAAAGGAAAAAAACTACTTGTAAGGTATATTTTAAGAACTATGCAGTGTAGTGTTTTCTCTATTTGACTTTTCTAAAGCAAAAACACAGAGTTTCTGGGGAAAATAGTTTGAAAATAAAGATAGTAAGATTATCTTTACAGATCTTCTATACAAAACAATCCCAGACTTTCTATAACCCAAAGTTGTATATTGTCATAGACAGAATTGGGTGTGTGATTTTGCATTATGGATCCCTTTTTTCCTGTAGAAGAGGAGGAACAATTTCCATATGGAAAACTAGTATAAGAAATCAAAAACGGAAGCTCATTTGTGAGGGTTGTGGTTGGAAAACTGGTTACTATTCACTTTTTGAGGTTTTTGAAAAGTCCCTTGTACTCCTTATTTCCACAAAGGATGAAAAATAGACATCATGTGATTGGGATGTATACAATAGTATAATATTTTCCAGTTAGCAAATATTAATCTGATTAGACATCACTGACTCTTGAATTATAATGTATATGTGTGTGTGCAAACACAAGTATATACACACACACATAAATATATTTGATTTGTGTATTAATCAAGGTTCAATTGGCATTTTTCTCTTTACATACTTTAATATGTTGTTCAGTTATTTCTTAATTACTTAAATGGGTATCATTGACCAATCTCCTCAGTGAAATCATTGCCTAACAATGTATAGGAACAAAAACCATAACAAGATTCGTTTCTTGAAATCACAGAGGCAAAACTGGCTATTTTTCATTGATTCAAACTGTACTGAGAAGAAACATCTAAATTGGAATTGATGGATGGAATTGGAAATGACCCCAGGGAGCATCTGGAAGGCCAATCATAGCAGATGGGTGGATGATTGGGCTTCCTTAGGAATCCTATGCTTAATTAGAATCTTTCCCAAACTATTAGAATGGGAAGGGGGTGTGTATAAGCCACTCAACTGTGTGACTCCAGGTACCACGTGCACCCAACATAATGAGAACAGCTCAGCTTGGAGACCCTTGTGGAGTTTCCATCCAGCTGTCTGGGAATTAGCATCCCGGGGCTCCCTTCTTCACACTTGTCAGAGCGTCAAGGGAAAACTTACCACCCTCACACAAAAGGACTATTGAGGGGCCCATGAGTCAACTGGAAAACATACATGGCACTTTCTCAACTTGTTTCTTTCCATTGCTGCAAAATAGCATGTCTTTTCATTTGGATTTCCACTCAACCAAAGAAGGGCACCACTTTGACAAGCATTTACAAGTGGGCCTTAAGGCAAGGCGGAGTCTAGTTCATTAGCAACTAAATTTCTAGTAAGTACCTTGATGGTGTTCATACCAACCTGGTTCATAACAATTAGGCCCAGTTACTTCATGCCTCACAGAACTCCTGAGCCCCTTGAAACCATGAACGTCTGTGGGGAAGACAGGGGACAATTGAGGAGACCTACTCTATTGACAGTGAGACTTCTCCTCCGCCACTTCTTTGGGCATTTCAGGATGTTTGCTCAATAGAAACCACTCCTAGACTGCCTGTCACGTGTAACAAGTACTTGTATCTTAGTAAGTCAGTGGTGGACTCGATTCAAAGCACTATGTGTAAACAATAGCCCAAAAGAAAAAAAAAATTGCCCCTGGCAGATTGCAAAGGGAAATTCTGTTTCCAGTTTATTCTTTTATGGACTCTGTGTAAAATACATGAAGGGATTCTGAAACCCTTTTCTCTCTCTCTCTTCTCTCTCTTTCTCTCCCCAACTAATGCTGTTTTCCAGTCTCTGAGCTGCCAATGTACCATGAGAAATCCACTCATTGACATGACAGAAAAGGCAGTTGTACAGCAGAAATGGTACGGTCTGTTGCAATAAATTACAGGTTTCCTTTTCATGTTCAGCACAAGAGGCGGCCCTCATGCAATTAGCTACAGCTGGTTAAAGAAAGAAACCATGCATCTGTGGACAGATCAGACTGAGAACCAACTCTTATTTTTTGGCATATATCACTACAGGAACAGAAAAGAGACCTGAGTTTTGTTCCTGAGCATAAGCCATTTTTAAAACTTGTACTTCCCCCTTCTGAATCACTAAGACAGCGCACCATTTGGGGAAACAAATCTACAGTCACGTTTTTTCCATTAAGGTCACTGGTTATGACAAATAGCTGAGTGCCTTCCACTTGATTCTTGTCTTTCAGGCCTACCAAGATCTTCCTTCAGAGTATCTAAGCCTGATCCCGACTCTTAATTATACAATTGCCACTGCCTGATTGGAAATTTATATTGGTATGCTAGAGCCCTTCTACCATGATGACTTACTGTTTTATGTCTTTCTGCTGTTGTGGAATGATACTTTTCAGGATCGAATTTGCAGTTTATTTCAGAAAAATTAAACATGCAGGAACTCCAGAGTTGTTCTAAGTGCACATATATGGGGTATTATATCACAAATATATTAACAACATACTCATGTCACTATTGTATGAAAGATGTAAAAATATTTGAGAGCATATGTCAAATGAATAGCTTGTCCTCTAAGAGACAACCTACGAAAATACTAGCTACTATCAATTCAAGGATGGCATTGGCATGTCTACACGATGCATGTACATTCTAATGATCCACTTCCTCATCACCCATGCAAGACTCTAGCTATATTTTTTCTGCAAATAAAATCAGCCCTAGGAAGTCTGGGATTTCCTTCCCAGACCTTTTGATTTCAAGATAATGCAATTTTAAAAATCATTTTGATGTTTGAAATACCTGTTTTCTTACCAATCCTGGTTGAAGAAATTTACTTTATAAGTGAAAGAGGATAAAAGTCAAGAAATTAATTCATAAGATTAAAACGGTCCACATTTATCTTCTGGAATGTATGGGGAGCCCTATAAAGACATCAACTATTCATTCATTTAGACATACTCAATCTTACAAAAGTAAGAAGAGATTTTTGTCTTGGTGTCAGTTTCTTTGTTTAGCACAGAAAACAGAAATCATAATGGAAATCAGATGTAATTACTGACTGCCCCCCCCCCCACATTGGCTCTGTTTGTTTTACAGAAAAGCAGTAAAGCTACTGATGTTTAGGAGGGGGAGAGAAAGGGGGAAAAAATAGCTTGACAGTCCAGCTAAAGATCACAGGGCATTTGTTGAGATGTCTCCAAAGCATTTGCCTGAAGATTTATTTTGAAAGTCGTGCTTAAAAGTAAAAAGCTGTCGGCCAGCTTCCCTCCCTTGTGTTGCAACCAACCTTACTGTGCCATTAGAACAAAGAAAACAACGATCCCCATATTTGTGTTCATTAGGTTTAAGAAAGACATACAGAACAAACAACCTTTAAACAGCAAATCAATATTACATGTTTGCAAGAAGGGAAAAGAACCAGAGTGTGTGCCCGAACAACAAATTTGTATCATCACAAAACCTGCAATTTACTTGAAAATGTGCAGCGTCCTTGTACTGGACTCCCAGACTCCTTGTGTAATGAACAACTTAAGTGTGAATGAAAACAGACTGGGAGGAAGGGAATTATGAGTTATGAAGGCAAACATTTGTAAGATTGTGAGAATAAACACTATTTTTTGAAACTTTTCAAACTAGTCCTTCTCCCTCCAGAGAAAATTTTGCTCTTGAAGAAGGAACAGGCTAGAGAGATTCCCATGTACCAAAAATGTATATTCAAATGACATGTAAAAATCATCTTCCAATAAAAGCAAAATCACCACTGAGTGAAAAAATAATAATTGAAATGTATACCACTATAAAAACCCACTGGGAATCATAGGTACTGAATTTTGAGAGGTAATAACTAATTCATTATGTCTGGAGACATTTCGAGCTGAAGAGGACAAAACACTAAAATATGTATTAATCCCTACAAAATAGCATTGGTAAGATAAAGGATCTATCCTTCTCTTTATTTTGGAGTCTAAAAGACAATAAATATCCTCTACTGGACATTTCTTAGCATCATTTAGTCAAAGAAAGCTGATAAATTTTGAAATTGTTAAATAAATACTGCCTGGCAGTCATACCAAGTACAAAGAAAGGAAATCGCCTGAATGCACATCTTTCATTTATACCTGGAGGAAAACAGCCCAGAGCTTCTTGGTAATATTATTTTAATTATTTCAAAGGCAAATATAAATTACAGAAGAAAACCCTCCAACCCAGAATTTCAAATTATCCCTCAACAGATGATGCAAAACTACTAGTTTTGACAAGATGATTATTTCCTTTTAAAGAACCCCTAAGGAGGATATTGAGTGGCAGGTGAGGATCAAAGAGTCACACCTTACCAAAGTCACTACAAGTCTTTCATGCATGCGCGTTAAATTTATTTTTACAATGAAATACATTGAGGGCTTACTATTGTCAGCCACTCTTTTGGCCTAGTAAACAAGGTCCACAGACATACCTGCCCTCATGAAGTTTATGACCCAGCTGGCCAGATAGAAGATAAACAATAAACAAAAATAAATCATACAGTATGCTTGCTATGGGCGATGTGTTATGAAAAGGAAAATGTCAAGGACGATACAGAGATTGGGAGTGCATTGGCAATACGTTTAACTAGGGGGATTGGGAATAGCCTCATTGAAAAAAGTGATGTTTAAGCCCAGACCTGAAGGAGGTGATTAGACATGTGGATACTCCAGTTTCTCAACCTCCGTACTCTTGACATTATGGGCTAGTTAACTTGTGGTGAGGGCTGTAGGATGGTTAAAAGCCTCCTTGGCCTCTACCCACTAGATGCCAGTAGTACACACCCCAATCCTAGTTCTAACAACAAAAATTGTCTCCAGACATTGTCAAAAGTCCCCTGGAGGGGGAAAAAAAAAGGCAGAGTGAAGGAGATAAGTTGGAGCTGAGGTCAGCGAGGTGACAGGAATGATCCTTTGGGGCTTCATTGGCCAATGCAGATCCTTTGTCTTTTACTCTGAGTGAAGTGAGAGTTTGAGAAGGATCACTCTGGCTGCTGTGTGGAGAAGGTGAGTGCATGGGAAAGGTAGAAGCAGAGAGGTCAATTAGGAGGCTCTTATGTCCAAGTAAGAGATGATGGTATCATGTACCAAGGTAGGAAGAAATGATCAGATGTGGGGTATGATATTTTTAGTGTGGCAAATGAGATTTTCTGTCATATGGAAAGAAGTGCTTGAAAAAAAAAAAAGGAGCTAAAGATCCTCAAGTAACTGAAAGGATGAAAATGCCATCAGCTGACATGGGGATTGCAGTAGAGAGGGCAGGATTGGGAGGGTAGGTCAGGGAATGTATTTTAAATCATTCCTTGGCAAATAAGAGGCAGGAGAAAATTTTGGTTTTGCATGTGTCATGATGTTTTAAATCAAAGCAGTGGCAAAATGTTCACATGTCAATGCAAAATTGGGTAGAAAGAAAGAGAAAAATCTTTATCTTAACATAGAATCTGCTTACGGTTTCTCTTCGTGCTATAGGACTTTTCATAATAAAAATTCTTCCTAATACAAGAATCTCCACGTTGCCATGCAGTGTGTGTGTGGCATTTCTCAGATTGAGTACATTCAAGGGATATCTCACTAATGCTATAAGCTATCTTCCTTTTTTGTCTCAAGGGAAACTATAATTATTCTAAAGTAAAGAGTTACTACTCTCAAATAAGTGTTATTACCAGTGGACACCCAGAATACTGGAACTGTGTTTCTTTTGGACTTTGTTCTTACGCCAGCAACAGCAGTGACCGTGTTAGATGGCCATCTGTCTGCTTGGAGTCACCCCCACTGGATCTTGAGCTGTGAGCTGGAGTTTCCCTGCTTCTGTATTCCCAGTCCCTGGGACCTCTTGAATGCTCAGTCAACATCAACTATATGAGTGAATGAATGAATGAATGAATGAGTGATTACAAAGGAGGCAAACTTCGTGGTGCACAATTACAGCATTAGGCACACAAAACAGTCCCACTGAGGCAGAAACCATGTGTCGGCTCCCCGGCCTCTGCCCTCCTTTCCTTCATTCTCCTCCTGCTTGGTGTGATTGATGGAAAGTCGCCAACTTGAAAATCAGTCAGACGTGAGTTGGAATCCCAGCTCTCCCACTGACTTGTTATGTGAATTTGGACAAATTACCACATGACAGATCAGATTCCTTGGTAAAAAGACCGGTCCCTGCATAGACATTCAGCAAAGCAACAGCTCTGTGTCCAGAATTTTACAATCAGAAAACTGAAAAATCCAAAAATGGCTGTTAATTTCCACATACATGTATACTGTTTTAGCTTTAGTGACACAATCTGGGTGGGGGTGGGGGCATGGAAGTTTCTCAAAATGTCTTCTTCTTGCCCTGAGACTGGCACTGTTCAGGTCCAGTGAATAGGACAGGCCTGTCCTTGCCTTCATGGTGCTTTCTTCCCCCAGCAGGGAAGGCAGGCTTTAAACATAGACAGTCATTTATTTGTGGTGATGTGAAGTGTCGGGAAGGAGAAGAATGACATAGTGTACAAGAAGAATCCAGACAAATTGGGGGTGCGGAGGTAGGAGGCTTTTCTGTGGAAGTCACATTTTTAGCTACAAACTGAACCACGAGTTGCAGTTGGGGGTGGTCTGCAGACTTGGGAGGGAATAAACTGGAGAACGAGGGAATTGGGAGGGGGAGCTGGGAAAGAAGAGTGCTCCAAGCTTGAGGCATTTCAGGATCCAGAAGGGCTCTGGGCTTCCGCATTTCTTCATCAATACAATGAATATAATCCCCGTAGGTTGTTCTTGGTTTATGTTTGATGGATGAACAAATTCTTGGAATCCCTCCTGGTAGCCAAACTTCATACACATACTCTCACCTATGCACTAAAATGCCAAAGTGAACCACTGGGCAAGCTCCAAGGTCCCAAGGATCTCAGGTTCCAGTTTGTCAGCAATCAAATGGCCACTTTGTCTTTCATCTAAGCTCTTCTGAATCACTCTTCAAACCACAGGGCACTCGACAACATTTGTGTTGTAAATACAATTTTACCTTTCACCTGCCCGGCAGCCCTAGCTGTTCCATCATTTCTTTTTCCTTTTTTTTTTTTTTATAAAGATTTTATTTATTTATTCATGAGAGACACAGAGAGAGATTCAGAGACACAGGCAGAGGGAGAAGCAGGCGCCCTGCAGGGAGCCTGATGTAGGACTTGATCCCAGAACCCCAGGATCACGCCCTGAGCCAAAGGCAGACGCTCAACCACTGAGCCACCCAGGTGCCCTGATCCATCTTCTCTAGTGTGTGTTGCACCTCTGTGACTGGTGAGGTCACCAATTTGTTGGGTGGTATGGTCACCATTGTCCTTATGAAAATCCAGCTGCTGTCTGCTTTTGTTTTGCTTTTAGTGCCTACAGACTAGAGGTCTTTTTTCAAAGCTTTACATTTTTTTTCTCTAGCTTGAAGGAAACTAAATGAAAATGGCCCTTCCCTTTTATTTAAAGAATCATTAGAGATAAGTGGACTCCACCAAACGAGGAAAATAAAACCTGAAGACCTGTTCCAGCAGTCACGTCTTCATTCCCTGGTGCTTTCATGAGAACCCCTGTGGCTCACGTATTTATGGTAACTCTATCATAAAACGTGATCTTTATTACAACTAGGTGTATCAAGTTTCAGCTCAGGGGCAAGTTTACGTCCCCCTCCCCAACTACATTTGCAAACTGGTCCTTTTTGAAAACCATTCAAATATTGAAACAACTGAGACAAAATGGGCAGCTTGCATCCTAATCCATTCTTCTATTGTAATCACTTCAGGACTGTAAAGAAAAAAGAAAATCTGGCAGAGAATTTGCTCAACTCATCATACGTTTCTCTCATCACTTCTGTAATTTTGAAAATGAAATTGCCAAGATATTTAGAGGTTTATGAATTATTTGAATCTTACAAGTTTCACACATTCTATTCATGTCATCAGAAAGACTTCAGACATCCTTATTACTATGGATAACCAACTAATTGTGCATGTTCACAAGCTGTCGGTTCTCCATTTCTCTCTGAAATTTCTTAAATCTAACTTAATGAATCCAATCTCGGGGTGGGGGGGGAAGTCGCATTTTATATTGCAGGGTAAACAAATTAAATAGCAAACCTGGAAAATGCAGCAGCCATAGCATATTGTTCATTCAATCCGTACTGATTGTGAGCAATGTGCATGCCTCTAGAGAAGAATGCAAAAATATATCAATAAAAAAATAACATATTATTCCCACTTTCAGGAATTTATAATTTAACTGAAGAGACAGGTTGTTCAAAAGTGCCCCATGGCATTATGACACTTAATTTTCTCTGCTGAGGTTGACTAGTTAGCAGAGGCACGTGCTTGTCTGGGTCCTGACCATCATAACACAAAAGGTGCACTGAGCTTGTTGCCCTGTCACCAGCTTCCCAAGTTGCCCTATCGGTATTATACCTCTCAGCTCTGGAGATCATTCAGACTTACTTGCCTTGCATGTTTCAACAGCTCTGGCCATGAGGTGCTGCTGATAATGAGCAGATTCCGGCCCCTCCTTCTCCTCCTCATCAAGAAACCTTTATAGAACACCACAAGGAGCAGTAATAGAGGCTATCCAGACTCAAAGGGGCTAAAGGAGTAAATGAAAAGCCCCAGATCAGTCATCTAAAGGTGTTTCATGTCAGTGACTATGCTCAGGAAGTGGAAGCACAAGTAGGCGTCCGAGATATTTCGAAACCCTGTGGGGGAACAGCAAGGTGTTATGGCCTGATCTCAACTCTAAACGAACCCTCGCTCGCTGCTTTCAAATTCTATGCTCCTATTCTATCTCAGCATGCCCCTAAAATCCTACACACGACAAACATTTTCATCCAGGTTAGAAACTCCTTCCTGCCAGTAAGATCCTTTTATTATGTAACAGCATCTACTTCACCTAGAGATAAAGTTACAAAGGTCTTGAAAAATGAGTGAAGAAAGCAAAAATGATTCTGGGATACTGGTAGAGAACAGTATTCATTACAGCACATTTTTCAAACTATGCTAAGATCCTTCAGTAAGGGATAAAACCAATTTGGTGAAACCAAATACTTAAAAAAAAAAAAAGTAAAATAAAATGGGATAGGACAGGAGCAAGGTATCAAAGGATAACTCATAGGAGTAAGTATTATTTTACAAAACTTCTGTTTCAGTCGTGTGTATTATGTGTATATGTGACAAATCATGATGTCTTACTAAGGGTTATGATGGAAAAAATTTGAAAACCTCTATATCACAGCATTGTTACAAGATCCTTAATCAAGCTAAATTTCTCAAAAACCATATGCTATTGGTATGACACTGGACCTGCTCCATGGTGATATCCAATGCTTAGCCATTGCAGTGGCTCTAGGATGCCATTTATTCCATTCCATGAGTGGAATAAGAGAACACATTTAGACAAAGAGATATCAAATCCAGCTAATGGTCCCAGCCAGATCACTCTGTAATACTCTGGACATTTGTTTTTTTGCTTCCTTCAGAAGGAGGCATTTATATATATACTGACTAAAGAGGCTTTGCAGTGAATCTTAGTTTTATGATTACTATTATACCAACATGGACTGGGGACCCTAACCATATGCTTTATATGCATTATCTCATTTAATTTTTCACATGAACCCTATAAAGTAGGTTCTGACACTGTCCTCATTTTTCAGATGGCAAAATAAAGATTCAGAAAGTCAAGTAATTTACTCAAGGTCTACATGGTGGTGGACCCAAGACCCAAATCCAAGTCTAGACAATGCCATCATCATGCATTGTGTTGTTTCCAGGCCATTCACTATTTGAACACCTTGTTTCTTTGCTTACTAGGCCAATTGATCCTAAAAACAAACATTAACCTATGTCTTCTTTATCTTTTACTGCCGTTTTAAAATTCTTTCACTAAATTTGTACTTTAAAGCCACCTGGAAAATTTCAATAAACTAAGAATCAATAGAAAATAGTAATTCATTAATGGATAGACTTCACTAACTTCACAATGGTCACCTATCTGTAGGCTATACTCATCAGAATACAACTCACCGAATATGATTTGGAGAAATAATTTGGCTTGTGAGCCAAACAAAAAGGTTTTAAAATCTGTTATTTTATTTCTCCTCTGCATTCATGCCTTAAATAGATAAGTCTGTAGCACATTTATTAATAATAATCATTCTTCTAGATCTAAAGTCAGTAACTACGCCTCTCTCTTGTAAATTTCCCTTTATATCTTGAATTTTATGCTTTATTATTTATTCCTCCTAGTTTCCCCTCATTTTAAAATGATGGCTTCAAATTCTGATTTTGTTTTGTAGGTATTTAGAGATCTGGTTTACTTTAAAACAATGGAACAGCAGAATCCCCCAAGGCAAACTCACTGAGAACTGGGAGGTCCTAGTGGCACAATTAAATTGGCAACAAATCAATAGAAACAGAAGAGAAAAGAAAACAATAATTAAAACATTCTGTCAAAAAATAGAATGGTAATTAAAAGATGCAAACCATTGTTTTGCCCCACTAATTACATTTTAATTTTCAATAGATTGTTGAAGACCATGAAAAGATTTTGCATTTTACAATATTATAGTGTTCCTTGCTAGGTTGATAACACTATGACTGTGTTGCAACTGAATGGCAGGTATTTTCCACCAAGAGAGGATGGGGCAAAGAGTAAAATGTTGTCCTTCCTGTTATATAATGTGAATAAACCTTTTATATGGTCATTCTGGTATGGTCCACCATGAATCATTGTACATATGTTTATATGTGCACATAAGATGACATATGATGGTGAGGATGAAAGCTACTCTATTGAGTACCATGTGACAGGCACTTTGCTAAGCACTTAACATATATTACCTGATTTATTTCACACCACAAATTTAACACATAGGTAATGGTACTATTCCCCTACTTTGTAGTTGGATAAAACTAACACTTAGAAAGTGAAAAATAAATCCTGTCCGTGATCACACAGCTAATAACTAGAAGAACTAGGATTGAAATCCAGTCAGACCCCATAGCCTGTTTTCTGAACCAGTGTTGCTCAACTAGAGCTTCCCAAACTCATGACAAGGCCAGCAGAAGCAGCTATAAGTTTGCTCTGTTCTTCACTAACCATTGCTAGGCTCATGTAAGTGATTGTGAGTTTTCATTTCATGGATGCTCTGATTTCCAAACTGTTAAAAGTGCTAGGGGAAAAGGAGTATGCTTTATAACTCTTCCAAGGAATTTTACTGCGAAGGGAAGAAGAAATGAGCCCTAATTGGAAGGAAAAATGAAGGGAAAGTATGGCCAAGAGAGTTTAAAATTTAAGATAGAAGAGCACGCATGTTTGCTGATGGAATGATTCAATGGAAGGGGAATTATGCAAGAGAAGAAAAATGAAGAATTTCTAGAGTGATATCCTTTGGGCAAGAGGAAATGGGAACTAAAGCAAAAGTGAGGGCACTGCATTTGAGGGCGTCACGGTGAATTTGTTAACAGTGACAGGCAAGGGGCTGGGTATATGGTGCAGATGGTGAGTATATGGATACACGTGGTGAAGGGTCTAGAAGTTCTTTTATGATTGAAAAAATTGAAAAAAATTTTTTTTAATTTTTATTTATTTATGATAGTCACAGAGAGAGAGAGAGAGAGAGGCAGAGACACAGGCAGAGGGAGAAGCAGGCTCCATGCACCGGGAGCCCGACGTGGGACTCGATCTTGGGTCTCCAGGATCGTGCCCTGGGCCAAAGGCAGGCGCCAAACCACTGCGCCACCCAGGGTTCCCCAAAAAAGTTGAAAAATTAAAGCAACCAGAAAATCTCCATGAGTGATTAATATTTTTTAAAAAATCTCCATGAGTGATTAATATTTTTTTAAAAAACAACTTTAAAGTGATGTATTTTCAGGTGAAATGACATAATATCTGGTATTGCTTTAAAATAGTTAAGAAAAAAATTTTAAAGTGCATCTCAGAGTTAGTGAAATATGGTAATAATAATACCAACTGACATTTATTGAGTGCTCACCGTGAGTCACTGCATTAAATACTTTACAACTGAGCGTAATTCCTGGTTCTCTTGATTCCCTTTCCATTTGTGACTATTCTCTAAGGAGGTTAAGAGGGACTCATCTCGATCTTTTCTATTCTATCATGTAAACACTTCACTCCTAGACCCACAAGGCTGACATCCCTTGGCAGTACACTGGAAACCCCCAGAGAGTGTGAAGTGAGATACTGAAGATTATTTCCCTGCCTACAGGGGTGATGCTGTCATAGGCTGACAAGGCTTATACTGAAAACATCCAAGTCTTTCTCACTTGGTCATTTCTTTAACTTTCAATCCTTCTACTTTCTTGTTTCACTTTTCTTCTCTGAGGTTAAAGAGACACTGGTATGGGGGCAGGGACTACAGGCCCATTCTGGGGCAACTGTATTGATTAATCTGTATCTACATACAAATAGCATGGTAATGTTTTTGAAATATTAATTAAAGTTTCAGGGTTTTTTTTTCCCCTGGTATTTTCTTTCACATCCTCACCCCTGAGTCTTCTCATTTAGTCACTTCAATTGACTCACATCCACTGTTTAAAGAGATGTGAGCACAAAATGCTGAAGAAAAAGGATTCTACGTCTTAGATATTAAGTTGCAGAAGTAGAGATCTTTAGGGGCCAAAGCGTAGATCCCTAGCACAGAAACAATTTGAGATGAAGCCTTGAGAGGAAGAACAAGTTTTCCAGTAGTCATGAAACTAGAAATGACGTGAGGGGAAGCTCTATAGCTGGTAAACCAGGGAACAAGAGGGCTGAATGGAAGGAATTAAAGAAACAAAATGTCAGGATAACTGTGTATTAGCTGCTATAACAAATTATCACAGACTGGGTGACTTAAAGAACAGAAATGTATTGTCTCATAGTTCTGGAGGCTAGAAGTCAGAAATCAGAATGTGAGTAGGATTGGTCCTTCTAAGGGCTGTGAGGGAGGACCTGTTTCAGGCCTTTCTCCTTGGCTTATCAGTAGCTGTCTTCTTTCTCTTTTCACATGGTCTTCCCTCTACAGTATTTCTATGTCCAAATTTCCTCTTTTTATAAGGTTACCAGTCATATTGCATTAGAACCTACCCTAATGACCTCTCTTGAACTTGATTACTTCTGTAAGACACTATCTTTATAGATAGGATAAAGACTTAAAGGTCACATTCTGAGGTGCTGAGGTTTAGGACTTCAACATATGATTGGGGGCAATGGTTGGTATGTGACACAACTCAATCCATAACAAGCTGGAAAGTGAGATTTTTCATGAAAGGATCCTATGGATGTTTACTCACCACAATAGCACCAGCTTCCCCAAGGAGTCTTCCATCACTGGAGTCCTGGAGCTACATGGAGCTGAGGCAGCCTACGCATGCCACTCGATTCTTTCACCCACTTCCTGAACCACAGAATCTGTCACTCTTATCATCATCTAGTGGCAATTTCTCTTTGTCCAGTAAGACAATTGTGCACCAGCAGGAATCACATCCATCTGTTCTCTAACACTTGGGGCTGCCTCATCCAACTTAACCTACAGAGAGAATCCTCTTGTATTGATCCCACACAGATGCAGCCATCAGGTCAACAGGGCCCTCATTATGCAGCAGCACATGGCAGTGTTCTTGGAAGGTCCTTCTATCACTACCATGGTGGAGCTATAAAGTATTAGCTAACAAGGCCATCAACAGTGGAGCAGTGCTAAAATCCATTCCTGGAATAGATAATATGCAAAAGAGAGATATTTTTATTATATACATCTTCATCTTTAAGGGTTTTGTTTTCATGGTCTTGTTTCTAGATTTAATAGTTAGGGGTTAAATTAAAAATCTGAGAGTCTGCCTTCTAATTCCTAACTTGAGTCCATGTTTTCAATGTACTTATTAAATGAAATATGGTATGAAAACAGTACCAAACACAAGGATGGAATTCAAAAACACAGGTCTGCTTTCTAATTTTATAGAGAGAAATCTCATTAATCATTACACACCATATAAAATAATAAATGTCCTGTAATCACATGTAATAACATATAATGACAAGTAATATTCAGTGTTATGGTTTTCTCCATGATTTCTAAGGTCATGGCTGAAAAATTCAAAAGGAAGTTTGAGTGTAATTTGCTTCCCCTCTTCCACTAATATTATTAGACACACTTTGAACACAAATTTTGTGAGTTCTGCAAATTAAACCAAATTGAGCTCCTGTTCAAACCAAGTTAACACAAGTCTTAAAGGGCAGGAAGTAGGTAGGGTAAAGAAAGTATCTGAAATCAGTTCAATTTAAGAATCACTTCATCACACACACACACACACACACACACGCACGCACACACACCAAAAAAGGGGGGGGGGGGTATCTCTGTGTGGCTCAGCTGTTTAGCACTTGCCTTCTGCCCAGGGTGTGATCCTGGAGACCTGGGATCGAGTCCCACATCGGGCTCCCTGCATGGAGCCTGCTTCTCCCTCTGCCTGTGTCTCTGCCTCTCTCTCTCTCTCCGTGTATCTCTCATGAATAAATAAATAAAATCTTAAAAAAAAAAAAAGAGTCATTTCATCACTGCAGTGATGATTCTGATGTATCAATTTCTACCTGGGAGAGACCTTCAGTAGCCTTGTTAACTATTCTCAGAGGCATCAATGCTATGGTAGATAAAAAGACAAAAAATGCTGGGCCTCCTTAAATGGTATATTCAAATATTAGAGAAACTATAATTATGGTCTTGCAGTAAAGTAGCTATGTCACCACACCTCAATATAGATGAAAGTATGAGCGAACACTCAAAAAAATAAAATTTAAATTATGATGGAACTGTAGTGGGTTCTAAATTAAGATCTATTTTTAAAAATTAGAAATCTTCAATTTGGCAAATAAAGCCAAAGAGTTGTTATGATTAAAGTTCCTAAAGTTTCCGTTCTGGAAAATGGAACTTATGTCCTCTCCCAATACTGGCCACATCCAAAAGGAATGCTATTCCCAGTTACTGATATTATGTTGATTATAAGATATAGTCTGAAAATATCTCTTGGATCCCTAAATATAATCATTTTTTATTCTTATTTTTCCTTTGTACAATTCAAGATGGGGGTTGGATAGAGTCATCCAATCGTATGTTTCCTACACAGCACGGCTGGTTTCATTTTCCTGAGGCATAACTATCTACCTTCTCATTGGCCAGTTTTTCTCCAGCTATCCTAGCATCCTATAACCCTAGGGTATTTCCTTTAAGGATCGAGAACTCCCCTTCAATCACATAGAAATTTTCTCCAACTTTCTTCCCTTTATACCATTGCCTGTGTAAAGATTAAATTCCCCCTTAATTATTCCAATTTCCTTCTTGACAAATTTCTTGAAAGAATTGTTTATATAGATTACACCTACTGATTTCATTTCTATAACCTCCTGCAGAGCCTAATCCACTGCCAACTGCTTAATTTCTTTAATACTCCCTTGAAATGTTACACATCAAGGTCATTAGTGAGCTAATTACCAACTTTAATACCTTTAATACCTATATCACCCCCCTTCTTCTTGAAAGTCTATATGCAATGGCTTCCAGAATAAGATTTTTGCCTGAATTTTCAATTATATTTTTGACTGTTCCCTCATGTTCTATCTTCAGTCCTCTCCTCTTCCCATTCTCTGAATTCCTATAAATTCCCAGTAAATTCTGCATGCAATTTACTTTCAAATATTTATGTCCTACTCTGGTCTTTCTTCTAAACTTAGAATTATATTTTTAATTCTTTCACATCATTTATTATATTGCATTGCAATTATCTATTTATGATCTGCAATGCTCAAGATACTCTAATTCCCTCAAAGCAGAAACCATGTCTTTCTTTCCCTCCCCAGTCTTCTGGTTTTTCTTCTGTCATCATCCAACAGGTCTTCAGAGTAAGTCAGCCTGTGCAGGTAAGTCTTATGAGAAAGGGGGCATTTGAGCAAAACCTGGAAGTAAGCAATGGAATGAGGTTTATAAATAACCGAGGAAGAGCATACCAGGCAGAGGGAATAGCCAATGTGAAAGACCTAAGTTATGAGTGTGCCTGGTATGTTCATAGAACACCACAGAAACCGTTGTGCCTAGAGTAGAGTATGTAGGAGATAAAATTAGAGAGCTAACAGGGGGCAAAGTTCTTATAGGGCTACACAGGGCTTCAGATCTTTCTCTGAATGAAAGTGGGTGCCACTGGGGAGCGTGAGGCATAAAAGTACCATAAACTGATGTCTGTGTTTGTGTGTGTGTTTCAGCCACTCTGGTGCTACATCAGATATGCTCCATCAAGGTGCTCCATCAAGACTGTAGGGAGAAAAAAAAGAAAAGACTGTAGGGAGAAAAGAATAGCAGCAAGGAGATTAGTCTGCAGGACTTTACAATAAATAGTCTATGCAAGAAATGACAGAGATAGTAGTAATGTTGGTGACATTAAATGGACAGATTTGGATTATGTTTTGAAAACAGATTTTAAAAAGAGATTTTATCTATTTATTCATGAGAAACACAGAGAGAGAGAGAGGCAGAGACACAGGAAGAGGGAGAAGCAGGCTCCTGCATGGAGCATGATGCAAGACTCGATGCCAGGACCCTGGGGATCACAACCTGAGCAGAAGGCAGATACTCAACCACTGGCCACTCAGGTGCCCCTGAAAACAGATTTAACTTGGATTTTTCTGACATAAAAAATAAGGAGTCAAGGATGAGATAAAAGTGTTCGGCCAGAGAACTCTAAGGATGGAGTTCCCATTAACTAAGATGGTTTGAAGGAAAGGAATATAATAATCAGATTGCGGTAAGTTGGGTCGCTATGGAGGTTATATAAGGACTGTTTTGAGGGAGCACGACTGGGGTCAGGTTGTGACAAGTTACCAGGCTGTTGCAGTAGTCTAGGAAAGAGATCATTAGAACCTGCCCCAGAGCAAGGTTTGCTGAGATAAGATGAAAGAACCGATTCAAGAAATATTTCAGAGAAAACTATTTTCTATATTTATAGATAACTGTTGCAAAAAGGAGTCATGTTGAAGGATATAATCTTGAAATTTAAATTTTGAAAAAAAAAAAAACAAATGTCCAGCTCAACAAAACTTGTAAATTCTTTCTGTGTGAGAGTTCAGTGATACATATCCTTTTTTGAAATAATAGTTAAATGTAATGCTGGATTAAAACCATTTTGCTTGATTAGTGGTTTTTTTTTTCTTTTTAAAGAATTTCTAACATATATTTGCTGAAAAATTATCCCCCAAGGAGGATGATAAAAGGAAAAATTGTAATTAAAATGACAGCAATCATCACCGAATATTCATTGAGAATCCACAGTACTTCAAAATAATGAATTATGAACTCCAATGAGAATAATAAAATGCATTTTACCTCTACTTTTCAAAGTAAACTGGGTGACCGGCATATGATATGATGAGTACTGGGTGTTATAGGCAACTAATGAAATCACTGAACTCTACATCTGAAACTAACGAGGTACTATATGGTGGTTAATCGAACTGAAATTTTAAAAAAAAACTTTTCATTCAAACATAATATCCATAAAAATAAGTACATAAATCTTAAATATACATCTCAATGAATTTTTACAATGTGAACATATCCCTGTCACCAGCACCCAAATTAAGAAACAGAACATGTCCAGTTCTCAAAACTCCCCCCTTGTTTCCTTCTCATTATAACCCCCCCGGGTAGTCAGTCTCCTGACTTGCATCCCTATGAAAGAGCTTTGCCAGTTTTCAGCTTTATGTAAATGAAACAATATAAATAGTATCCTTTGTATCTGGCTTCTTTCCCTGAACACTATCTTTGTGAGATTCAGTCATATTATCCCATGTACTCCATTCATTTTCATTGCTTTATATATTTTAATTGGTTGAAATTCACACAATTCATTTGTCCATTATACTATTGATGGACATTTGTGTTACTCCCAGTTTCTAGCTATAATGGGCAGCACCATTACGAACATTCTTGTAGTGTCCTTATATCTATATATGTATATAGCTACATACCTGTATATATAGATATAAATCTGCTGGGTATATACTGAGGGTAAAATTCCTAGGTTATAAATTACGCATCTATTCAACTTTGATTGATACTGCCAGACGATTTTTCCAAAGGGCCTGTTACATTGTCTTTATTTTTTCTGTTTAAATGTTTAGAAAAATACTTCATTCTAGAACGGATTTTGATCTTTTCAGGAAATAATTTAATCATACACCCCAAATTTTGTTATTGCAAGCTGTATCAGAGTCAATTAAAAAAGATCTGACTATGTAAGGAAATTATTTTAGAGATGTGGTTTACATAAGACATAGTACGAAAAATCAAAAAGCTAAAGAAAAGATAAATAATGTGCAGTAATAATGATAATAGCTAAGTTTGTTTCGAGCAGCTAATGGCTCCCCGCATAAAGGAGACAAGACAAAAGAGGGATGCAGCTTCTTTCCCCCAAATGCCCCAGCATGGGTGTCCTTGTGTCTCACTGGGCCAAAGTCTAGCCATTCTGAGGGCATTTGGTCAAGTTACCAAATGGCATAGCTGTTATGTTTAATACGCTGTTTAGTGCCATATCCTCAGCTCTCAACACAATATCTGGCACAGAGTAGGTGCTGAGTATATAACTGTCAAATGAATACATAAATGAATTATTAATGGAAGTAACTGCTGGGAAAACATCTGATTGGGAAAGATGAGCCTGAAGATTTATGCTACTGACCTAATCACACCATAAAACTGTCTCTTTGTTCTTTAGTTAAATGTGTGACCTGGAATCAGCTAGGTCATCCTGCCCTTCAGGCTTCAAATGAGTTGGCTCAAACCACCAGCACCTATGTCCTGGGAAAGCCAATGTTTACACAAATCCCTCCTGAGAATCTTGGAGGAATTTCCATTTTTATTCATCACTGATGGTTTTATACTGTCAGATCCATTGGATTAGTTCATCTTGTGAAGCATCTTGCCATATTCTGTATGCCCTCCTTATCCTATACTGTGTGGTCTTATACTGGACACCAACTTGATTCCTTTCTGTCTTCAAAATACCACCAGTGCAGTACCATATGTGCAGCAAGTTTTGAATAAGGCTTGGAATAGTAGAGGAAGCTTACATCCTGGAACCACAAATAACTTAAAATTGGCTAGTGGACCACCTTGTTTTAAAATGTGTCAGATATACTGACACCTAGAATCTTACTACTAGTAAAGTGTCTTACTAAAAGTAGATACTTTTCCCCAGGAGTTCCAACCTTCTGACTAATTGGTCAGTCTTCCTTTTCTTGACGCATCTTCTCCCCTTTTCTTCTTTCAAATGCTTGTTAACTTTATACGCAAAAAGTTTTAGTTTTCTGGATTGATCTATTCTAAAGCTCTCTACCTCCCACCTTCCATTCTTTCCACCCTAGCATCTATCTGTCATACAACAGTCAGAGCAATCTTCTTAAAATATAAATCTCCTGCTCCAAACCTAACCGCCCCCCTCCCGATAGCATCCCTCTCACTTGAATGAAAACACAAACTCCTTGCCAGCACTACCAACTCTTACATGCTTTGGCCCCTGCTGCATCTCACACTTCATTGCCTTCTATTCTCCTTCTTACTCACTATTCTCCACTTGCCCTGGTTTACTTGTTATTCCTTAAGCACGTTAAGTTCATTCTGCTCTAAGGCTGTTCTCCTTGATACTTCCTTCTGCTTAGATCTTTACAGCTCTGTGTCTTTCCCACCATCTAGGAATGAGTTGGCTCAAACCACTGCTCAAATGTCACCTCTTCAAAGAGACCTTCACTATCTATATAAAGTAGCAATCTCCTTTCCCCATTTTCTCTATAGCTCTTACCACCATTTGCAACCATTTTTAAAATTAATTCTTTCTATGTATGTATGTATGTATGTATGTATGTATGTATATCTCCCCAGACTAGAACCAGTGTGGTGTGAAGGTAGAGAATTTCCTGCCTTTTTTTACTTGAGTATCTCAGGACCTAAAAATTTACACATAAGCATTTCCTATATATTTGCTGAATGAAGGAGTGAATGAGGGAAATAATACTTTGTCACTCTCTCCCTACTGAACTTGTACTCCAGACTTCAACTTATATATCTGAAGATACCGATTAATATGATTAGCTAACAACAACAATGACAAAAATATGAAGAGCAAAGGTGATATTATGCTTCCTGACTTTAGACTATATTACAAAGCTACAATAATTACAACAGTATGGTATTGGCACAAAAACACGTAGATCAACAGAACAGAATAAAAAGCCCAGAAATAAATCCACACCTATATGGTCAATTAATTTATTCAAAGGAGGCAAGACTATACAATGATGAAAAGACAATCTCTTGGATAAATGATGTTGGGAAAACTGGACAGCCACATGCAAAAGAATGAAACTGGACCACTGTCTCATAACAAACACAAAAAATAACTCAATATAGATTAAAGACTTAAATAGAAGACCTGAAACCATAAAACTTCAAGAGGAAAACAGGCAGTAAGCTCCTTGACACAGGTCTTAGCAATGATTGTTTGGATTTGACAACAAAAGCAAAGACAACAAAAGCAAAAACAAATATGTGGACTACCTCAAACTAAATGGCTTCTGCACATCAAAGGAAGCCATCAACAAAATGAAAAGTCAACCTATTGAATGGGAGAAAATATTTACAAATCATATATCTGATAAATAGTATCTAAAGTCAGGACACCTGGGTGGCTCAGTGGTTTAGCGCCTGCCTTCAGCCCAGGGTGTGATCCTGGAGTCCGGGGATTGACTTCTGCATGGGGCTTCCTGCAGGGAGCCTGCTTCTCCCTCTGCCTATGTCTCTGCTTCTCTCTGTCTCTCATGAATAAATAAATAAAATATTTTAAAAAATAATATCTAAAGTATACAAGGAACTCATATAGCTCAATAGCAAAACAAAACCAAAAAAAACTGATTAAAAAATGGGCAGAGAGTCTGAATAGACATTTTCCAAAGACGACATACAGGTTGTCAACAGCAGGTACATGAAAAGGTGCTCAACATCACTAATCACCAGGGAAATGCAAATCAAAACCACAATGAGATCAAAAAGGTAAGAAATAACAAATGTTGGTGAGGATGTGGAGAAAAGGAAACCCATGTGCACTGTTGGCAGGAATGTAAATTTGTGTAGCCACTATGGAAAACAGTATGGCATTTCTTCAAAAAATTAAAAATAGAACTATCATATGATCCAACAATCAACTTGGAAATATTTATCCAAAGGAAATGAAATCACTAACTTATATGGAAGCATCTTAAGTGTTCATTGATAGATGGATTTTAAAAATGTGGTATTATATATGTTTACAATGAAATACTATCAGCCATTAATATGGCTGATATTAAGAAGAAAATCTTGCCCTTTCTGACAACATGCATGAATATTGAGGGCATTATGGTAAGATAGACAAAGACAAATATCAGATAATCTCATTTATATGTACAATCTAAAAACAAAACAAACAAAAAAACCAAGCTAATAGATACAGAAAAATTGGTGCTTGCCAGTGGTTAGGAGTAGGAGGTGGGTGAATGGGTGAAGGTACTGAAAAAATACAGACTTTCAGTCATAAAATAAGTAAGTCATGGGGACATAATGCACGATATGGTGACTATAGTTAATAATACTGTTTTGTGTATTTGGAGGTTGCTAAGAGAGCAAATCTTAAAAGTTCTTACCAAAAGAAAAACAAATCTGTAACTACGCAAGATGATGATGTTAACCAGATCCATGGTGGTGATCATTTTGCAATGTATATAAATACTGAATCATTATGCTATATTCCTTAAGCTTATACAATGTTATATCTCAGTTACATCTCCATTTAAAAGAGAATTTTACTAGAGGAACTGTTCTACAAAAATGAAGAAAGTTTTTTAGGCAAAAGGAAATTATGTCAGATGATAATTTGGATCTACACAAATGAATGAAGAGCTCTGCAAATGAAAAACACATGAATAGAAATACTTTCCTAGTTTGAAACTACTTTTACAGATCATTGACTGACTAAAGCAAAAATAATAATGAATTTTCAAGTTTATAGTACAGTTGACCCTTGAACAACGTGGGTTTAAACTGTGGAGTTCTACTTTTATACAGATTTTTTTAATATAAATATAGTACTGTAAATGCATTTTCTTTTCTTTATGATTTTAATAACTTTTTTCTCTAGCTTACTTTATTGTAAGAATATAGTATATAATACAGCACACAAACTATGTATTAATTGATTGTTTATGTCATCAGTAAGGCTTCCTGCTAACAACAGGATTTAGTAGTTAAGCTTGGGGGGAGCAAAAGTTATACATGAATTTTGGACTGTGAAGGGGGGTCAGTGCCCCTAATCCTCGCACTGGTCAAGGGTCAGCCATATATGTAAAAGTGAAATGTTTTCACGATAACACAGTGGTAGGTAAATGGAAACCTTCTGTTATGAGTCTTATACTATATGTGCGTTGAAGCTAGACAGTAATAATTTAAAAACGTATATTATAAACCCCGGAGTAACCACCAAAACAGTAAAACAAAGTGGTATAGCTAACAAGCCAGTAATGGAGATAAAATGGAATTTAAATAAAAACTAACTTAACCTAAAAGAAGTCAGGGGAAAAATTTTTTTTAAAATCAGAACAAAAAGCAGATGGGACTGCTGGAAAATAAATAGCAATATGTTGAATTTAAATCCAGTGATATTGATAACTACATCTAAATATCATGACCTAAACAAACTTAAAAGGCAGGTAAGATAAAAAACCAAAACCCAATTATATGCCCTCTATAAGACCCATAAATACTAAGACAAAGATAAGAGTAAAGTTAATGAATGGGAAAAGATACACTATAAAAACATGAATAAAATCAAAGCTAGACTTTCCTTACTACCTAGAGAGAGGTCCATACAACATTGTTCTGCACCCCTGTCATAACTTAAAGGGGAACTTTCACGATGTCCAGAGTCCTGATGTCCTAGCAATGAGGGAGGAGGATGTCCTCAAATTTCCTGCAGCAAGAACCAACTTACATGGTACCAACCTTGACTTCCAAATGGAACACTACCTCTACAAAAGGAAGCATGATGGTATCTATATCATAAATCTGAAGAGAACCTGGAAGATGCTTCTGCTGGCAGCTCATGCCAGCCTTGCCATTAAACACCCAGATGATGTCAGTGTCATATCATCCAGGAGCAGTGGCCAGCAAGCTGTGCTGAAGTTTGTCGCTGCTGCTCCTGGAGGCACTCCTATTGCTGTTTTCTTCACTCCTGGAACCTTCATTAAACCAGATCCGGGCAGCCTTCTGGGAGCCAAGACTTCTGGTGGTTACTGATCCCAGAGCTGACTACCAGCCTCTCACAGTGGCATCTTATGTTAACCTACCTGCCATCGCTCTGTGTAACACAGACTGTCCTCTGTGCTGTGTGGACATTGCCAACCCTTGCAAACAAGGGGGCTCACTCCGTGGGTTTGATATGGGGGCTGCTGGCCAGGGAAGTTCTGTGTATTTGTGGCACCACTTACCATAAACACTCATGGGAGGTCATGGATGATCTCTACTTCTACTTCAGAGATCCTGAAGAGATTACAAAGTAAGAGCAGGCCAATGCTGAAAAGGCTGTGACCCAAGAGGAGTTTCGAAGTGAATGGACGAAGGCATGCAGGTGCCTTCTGTGTCTATTCAGCAGTTCCCTACTGAAGACTGGAGTGCTCAGCCTGCCCCCATTTTAAATTTACTTGAACATCATTTTTTCAAAGACAGGAATTATTAAAGCTCACTCAAGAAAAAAAAAAGGAAAAAGGAAATAAATCATCTGAATATCTACTAAAGACATTGAATTTGTAGTTTAAAAAAATCTCCCCATGAAGATTATGTCCAGCTTTAATAGTTAATTCTACTAAGCATTTAAGGACGAAATAATACTAATTCTATATAAATCCTAGAAAATAAAAGTGGGTGGAATTCCTTTCATTTCTAACATCAGTATTACCCTGATTCAATACTGAAGATATTATAAGAAAAAAATTCACAGAATATTAAGATAATAAACCAAGTCAAAGTTATTTCAAGAATTCAAGGTTTGTTTAATGTTGGAGACTCAGTTAGTGTAAATTCAGCAAATGAACACCCTTTAATGAAGGATTACAAGAAGGTGATAGGGCTAGTTGCTCAACTGGTGTGAAGTTACAGTTATACAAAAAGGGTAAGTTCCAGAGATCTGCTGTAGAACATGGTACGTAGCATTAACAATAAGGTATTGTACACTTAAGGATTTGTTAAGAGGGTAGATCTCATGTTAAGTGTTCTTACCACAAAATAAAATATGAGACATAAGAAAACTTTTAGAAATGATGCATATGTTTATTTCCTTGGTTGTAGTGATGGTAACACAAGTGTATACATATGTCTAAACTCATCAAATTGCATATATGAATTATGTGCAATTTTCTGTGTATCAATTATGCCTCAATAAAGCTTGGAAGAAAAAGGATATATTGCATAGTCCTCTCAAGAGATACACACATACACATACAAAAAATTAGTAAATTTAACACCCATTTCTGATAAAAAAAATTTTTTCAGTAATTTAGAAATAAAACAAAACTATCCTAACCTAATAAGGGACATACACAAAAAACATGCAATTAATAGTGTAAAGATAATCATATATTGCTTCTATTGGATAGAGAGCCCATAAAGAAACCTACACATACATCTGGGCTGAAGGCAGAGCTAAACCACTGAGCCACCTGGGTTGCCCTAAAAACCCATTGTATATTTTATATCATCTACATAAAATAATTATAAATGTGTCCTAAATTGTGGTACCTGGATGACTCCATTGGCTGAGCAGCAGACTCGATTTCGGCTCAGATCATGATCTCAGGGTCATGGGATTGAGCCCAGTGTCAGGCTCTGCGCTGTGTGGAGTCTGCTTGAGAGTCTCTCTCTCCTTCTCTCCCTGCCCCTTCTCTGACTCTCAATCAATCAATCAATCAATAAAAATCTTTTAAGAATATTTTTTAAAATGTTTCCTAAATCAATAAGTAAGCACTAATACTATAAAACTTCTGGGAGAAAATTCAAGAGAAAATCATTATCATCTTGAGTTAGTAAAAAAATTCTTTTATGACACCAAAAGCATAAGCCATAAAAGAATTTAAAAGCCTAACTTCTAAATTTAGACTCCTAAATTTAAGAAGTCAGACACAAAGACTATCTACTCTGTGATTCCATTTATAAACATCCTAGAAAAGACAAAATTATGGTGACAAAAGTGGATCAGTGGCTTCCAGGAGCTGGGGTTGGGGGCAGAGTGCAAAAGGGAATATTTTTGAGGTAATAATGTTCTATAACCTGATTGTAATGGTAAATATACAATTATATATATTTGTCAAAAATGGGAGGCACAGAGACACCTAGGTGGCTCAGTCGGTTGAGTGTTTGACTCTTGGTTTCAGTTCAGGTCATGATCTCAGGGTTGTGAGATGGAGACCTGCCTTGGGGTCTCTGCTGAGCATAGAGTCTGTTTGAGATTCTCTCTCTTGCTTTCCCTTTGCCCCTCCCCACCCTGTGTTCACTTTGCACTCTTTCTCTCTAAAGTAAACAAATAAATCTTTTTAAAAAAGGAGGTACAGGCTTCCAATCATGGAATTAATGTCATGGGGTCATGGGGATGAAGCACAGCACAGCATAAGGAATATAGTCAGTGGTGCTATTTAGTAGCATTGCATGGTGACTGATAGTAGCTATACTTGTGGTGAGCATAGCACACATTGTGCTGAATCACTATGTTGTACTCATGAAACTAATGTAACTTGTGAGTCAACTATGCATCAATTAAATAAATATAAAAATGTATTGAAATGTATACTTAGATTAATTTCCTTGCATCTAAAATATAGACATCAAATCTTTAAAAAAAAAGACAATTCCAAAAAAAAAAAAAAAGACAATTCTAACTAAGATAACCTTACTAAGATAAGAATATGAAAAAGTGCATTAGTGTTGCTTGGCTTCCTCTAAAATTTTGTAAAACTTGAAAACTATAGTGTGACCTAAGGTTATATCTTTTGAGTTCCAAGTAGAGCCACTTGTTTTGTTTGCTTTGTTAGAATGAAATATGGAGTTACATACATAGAATGGGGGAACAGAAAACAGTTAATAAACCATTCATATAATGACTGTTCACTTCATAGGAAAGAAAATAAACTCATACCATAAAAAAGAAGGAAATCCTGCCATTTGCAACAAATGGATGGACCTTGAGGACATTATTCTAAGTGAGATAATCAGACAGAGAAAGACGAATAGCTTATGACCTCATTTACATGTAGAATCTAAAGAAACCAAACTCCTGGAAACAGATGAGATTAGTGCTTGCCAGAGGTAGGAGGTGGGATTGGTGAAGGGTGAATAAGTCCTGAGGGTGTAATGTACAGCATGGTGACTCAACTTAACACCACTGTATTGTATTTTCAGAAGTTGCTGAGAGTAGATCTTAAAAGTTCTCGTCAGAGAAAAACAATCTTATAGCCATGTAAAGGGATGGATGCTTACTAAACTTACTATGGTGATCACTTTGGAATATATACAAATATCAAGGAATTATTTTGTACAATCTAGAAATTATACAATGTTATATATGTCAATTATAACTCAATGAAACTGGAAGAAAGAAAAAAGAAAAAAGTCTCAGAGAGATTAAACAACTTTTATGGGCACAGCAAACTGTAGGTAGCAGAGGTGATCATCTGACCTAGTCTAAGGTTTCTGGAACTGCTGCTGCTCTTTCTTCTTCATTATGCTGTCTTAGAGCCTTCAATATAGAATATTCATTTTTAATATCCAAGAGGAGAAATGTGCATAAATTATTTCTCATAGGTTGTTTTTTTTTTAACCACAAACTCATTTTTCAATGCTACACAAATTATAAGACTCTGCCTTTTGAAAAGGCACATACCTTTCCTAATTTTTTGTCCAATGTTTTCTAGCCTGTTCCTCTTGAGTGTTCAAACTACTGAAGGTTATGGTTAAAGGCATGAGCTTTACACTCCAATCCAGGACTTCAAATTTCTGCTGTATCACCTCCTAGCCTGTGACCTGGGCCCCATAGAACTCTCCGTTTCCTCATCTGTAAAATGAAGATAAAAGCCCCATGTAAAGGGTTATTGAAGAAACTAAATGAGTTCACAAATTGAGCATTTGGCACAATGCCTAGCACATCATAAGCACCCAATAATTGTTAGCACCCAATAATTGTTAGTTATCACCCTGCTTTGGTGTTTTGAGTTGGGAAGACGGCTGCAGTTCAAAGTAGCCACAAAGAGAAATTGAACTGATTAGTGCTGCTCAAATAAGCAATGACTCTTCCCCTAAATACGTGGGTACCTGCCTGCTGACCGCGCCTCACTTGTTGCATGCTCAGGGTCTGCCTGGGCAGGAGATCCAGCACATTCACAACTACCTTGGGCATGAAGAAAAAATTCATGCCTGTGAGGCTACCCAGTTACCTTCTAGCCAGGATGTGACCTCCATGGTCTCCATGATGACATGATATTATTGGATAGAGTTTGCTTTCTAGCTAATTGGAAGGAGTTCAGAGGAGGGCAACTGAATTAATAAAAGGCTTGGAAATGAAACCCTATGAGAACAGATGAAAAACCTGGGCATGTTCAGTCTAGAGAACAGGCAGAGAGGAGCAGCATAGATGCACCATGTCATGGAGAAGACAGATTCATTATACTCTGTTATGAATGAGGATACTGCAGATGACACGGATTTAGATTTGCCCAGGAACATTTTGGAGAAAATGAATACACTTCCCAATGAAGTGTAAGACAATATAGAAGATGCCTAGAATGACTATAAAATTATTTTCAAGAGGAAAGTTTAGGATCTTGGAGTAAATTAAAGATGAACCAACCACACAAGAATGGAAAAAGATTGGGCAGATGTAACAGACAGGTTTCTATGGTTGTAAACAATACCTCATCTGGCCAACTTTTTGAAGAAGAGGTTTTTAATAGGACATGAGGTGGTTAAAGTACCAAGTTTAAGAGCAGATAGCAACTGAGGCAGCCCTTAGAGGTCCAGGCAGCAGGAATCAATGGACAGTCTCTTCAGAGCATCAATTAATTCAAGACTCAAAGTCCCCCAGTGAAAGTCTGGTTGGCTTAGTCTAGTCATATGTCCACGACTTGCTTACACTAGCACAGAGACTTTCTTGACAATTACACCAAGATAGAAGAAGAACAATTAATATTGTTACCAAAGGAAGTCAAAATAAATGCTAGAAAGAAAAACAAACAAAAAAAAGCCCACTCCATTCTATGAATTCATATTAAAGCTAATAACTGTCATTTATTGAGTACTTAATATAAAATGCAGAGATTAAAAAGATGCAGAGATCTTATGCAGCGATTAAAAAGATGAGAACAATGATCTTAGAGGGACTTGTCTAAGGTCATAGAGCTAATAATTCATCCAAGAGGAACTCAGTTTTTAAATTAATGCACCATACTGCTTTCCTTTTCATCCTTTTCATAATCTGTGATCACTGCCACTCCTTAAAGCAGCTGCAATCCCACAAGCCTGAGACCATGACCTGAGCCAAAACCAAGAGTCAGAAGCTTAACCAACTGAGCCACCCAGGTGCCCCTAATTGCTTTAAAAGGAGTAGTATGAAGTGATATCTTTTTCTATATTGACCTGTACAACCAGACTGTAACTCTCTTGTGGGTAGGAACCACGTCCCACTTCTCCTTCTTTGTAGCCACTGCAAACAATGGGTATTTAATTATGTGGCTAAAAGCAAATGTAATGAAGATAGAATTGTGACTTTGGCTTTACTAGTTTTAGATTATGGTTAAATCTCCCATTTTGTGACCTATAATCTTTTTTTTTTTTTTAAGATTTTATTGAGAGAGAGAGAGAGAGAGAATGCACAGAAGTGGAGGGAGAGGCAGAAGGAGAGGGAGAAAGAATCTCAAGCTGATTCTGAGCTGAGCACAGAGCCCAACCTGGGGCCCAAACCCATAACCCCAAGACCATGACCTGAGCTGAAATCAAAAGTTAGATGCCTAATTGACTGAGCCACCCAGGTGCCCCTCATGGCCTATAATCTTAAAGATTCAGATTCTATGCAGCTTAATCAGAGTTCTGGAAAGTTTTTTTAAAAAGGCATTATGTATATGGAGCCAAGAAATATTGCAGTGTTACTGAACCTCAGCATTGGGAAGCCTGGAAAAAAGGAAAAGCTGTTCATTCTAGTTCAATGGTTAGATCATAGACTTTGGAATTAACCAGACCTGGGCTCAAATCCGAGCTCAGTTACTTACTAGCTGTCTGTCCTTCTGCAAATGATCTTCTAAACTTCAGTTCCTTCATCAGCAAATACAAGGCCTATCAAATTTGTAGAGAAGATTAAATGAGATTATGTGTGTAGAGCCCTTGGCTTGGTCCTTCCCACCAGTAAGGCTCAGCAAATATTAGTCATTATTTCAGTATTTTAATACATATCTTTTTACTCCTACTTCACTTGTGTCCCTGGTGGCTGGGGATGATCTGGGCTTGATTTTAAAGTTACTGAATAATATTAGAGGTTCTAGGCTAAAATTCTTGTATATGATATCATAATTTCTGAAAAGACAGCTAATCTAGCTTATATCTAGTTATTTTACACCAAGATATACTTACTGTTGTCACTGAAAATTATGTCTAATATTTTTTCACATCTTATATTTGAGCAATTTTATTGCAATATAATTCAATATACTTTAATCATTCTCTTTCCTGGGCCAAGCACTGGCAATAGGAACTAGAAATAAGCCTTTAAGCTGCTGAGAGCCCAGAAGAAACAATAAGGGGCAAACAACAGGAAAAAAATTGTCAAAAAATTAGAAGAAAAGTTATCCTATAAACTCAATTATTCAGAGATTAATAAGATGAAAGAGAAAAGATATGAAAAATAGTCCCAGAAATTTTTCTATATAAGTTATAATATTCACCAAAAATATAGGTTAAATTCCAGAAGAAAATACAGCAAATGGACAAAAAGCTAACATAAAAACCTACAGAAGAACTTTGACCTGAACCATGGGAAGATTTAGAATTTAGATTTTTAGATTTAAAACGTTTACAAAGTATGTGGTAAAATTCATGAACTGACTTAACTGGGTCAACATTTTGAATTTCAAAGGAAAAAAAAAAATCCCCAAGCCTCATGTGGAGAAATAAACAAAACCAGTTTCTTAGGAAAGGAAAACTTTCCAGTTATCATTGTCTTCATCCCTATGACAGTAAATTCCCAAATTCTGTACTCATCTCTACTGTTTCTAAGGTATAAAATCAAAAGCAAGACTATTCTTGGGGATATGAGGATAAAGAAAGACAAGAAATCACTTATTCTTTATGATATTTTTAATTGAAAATACATGCCAACTGGCCTAGAGGTTAATACAAAGAACAAAGTCAAAAAATACTTAGTAAACTTAATGCAAATATCAAGAGTCAGAGCATAAATAAATGACTATTAAACCATAATAGAAATAAGGGCAGTAAGTCAACTGAGTAGGGAGGAAGAAGAAATCAAAATGCTAAGATTTTTATTTTATCCAGGGACATTAATAAACAGTTTTTAAAAGATATCAAATGTTGGGGCGCTCGGGTGGCTGTCAGTTAAGCCTTAGCTCAGGTCATGATCCTGAGGTCCTGGGATCCAACCTTGAGGTGTCATTGGACTCTCTGCTCAGAGGGGAGCATACTTCTCCCTCCCTCTCTGCCCCTCACCCCTGCTCCTGCTGTCTCTCTCTCTACGGTGCTCTAATTCTCTAATTAATTAATTAATTAATTAATTAATTTTTCAAAAAATTAATAAAAGATATAAGATATTAATACATGATGAACTAACATTCAAACCAAAGGAAAAATGGATTACTCAACTGGCTAGGACTACCAGCTAACCAAAGAGAGAAAACATAAAGTTAAATTACTACAACATACAGCTACCAAAATGAATCCCAGATGGACTAAAGATTGAAATGCAAAAAATAAAATTATAATTATATTAGAATAAAATACAAGTGGCTATATGGTCTTAGGAGAGAGAAACTTTTCAATGCATGACATCAAAGACAAAAATATAATGAAAAGGCTGATAAGTATGACTATAAAAATCTTTTTTTTCTGTACTTAAAAGAAACTCCATGTAAAAAAACTGAAAGACAATAAACCAGGGGAAATTATTTGCAGAGTAAATGCCAGAGGTTAGTAGATTTAATATATGGAAATCTTATAAATCAGTAAGAAAATGACAAATATCTCAATTAAAACACACATGCACACATACAAAGGTTATACTTGAGCAATTGACAAAAGAAGAAATACAAACAGTCCATATAGAAAAAAATTTTCCAATCTGATAATATTCAAAAACAAGGTAAATAAAAGTACATTGATACATTCAAAGTGAAAACCATAAATGAGGACATTTTAATGGTATTTATTTTTAAAACAGGATACAGAGCACTCAGGAAATATGTGATTATTTCCACCCCCCCAACACCTTTTATTTCTCAAAATGTTTTCTTTTTTTTCCTTTTAAATATTTAATTTATTTATTCATGAGAGATGGAGAGAGGCAGAGACACAGGCAGAGGGAGAAGCAGGCTCCATGCAAGGAGCCCAATGTGAGACTCGATCCTGGAACTTCAGAATCGCACCCTGAGCCAAAGGCAGACACTCAACCATTGAACCACTCAGGCATCCCAATTTCCCGAAGTCTCTTCTGAAAATAAGTGTCAGCTTGACACTGTGGAGGACATTAACATCAGAATATCGCTTCATTATTTCATTCTGCTGTTAATAGTTGCCTCTGTTCTTTGCTTGGTTCTCCTTAACAGGCAAAACCTAAAATCACTTTAGGTACTTTAAAATATGATTCACTGTTACTCCATTGAAATTAAAACTATAGACCCTTAAAACATCAATATAATTAGAAAAATAGTTTGTGGATATAAGTTACACCTTTATGATTAGTACCCTGACTTGACCAGTCTAGTGCAAACCAAATTGGGCAATAGGTTTGTATCCTTTCCTTTAAAATTTTTTCATTTGGTAAAGACAACTCAAAATGCTTTGCATATATTTTAGTTCCCTTTTCAGGAAGCAGGGGTTAAAATGCCCATTCCAGACTCCACCCTGCCCCTGCAAGGCCTCAGGCCATGGTTGCAAAATTTGAAGAAATTTACCATCTCCAGTTTGGATTAATCTCCGGCCAGATTAATTAATTCCTCCCTTGAAGGATCCCAGGAACTCCAGCCTAGCCTTGGCTCTTGGCCAATTGGAGCATACTGGGAAGACAGGGTCAGAACCAAGAAGTACTCTGTTGCAGGCTCAGAAAAGTAGGCTCAGGTATCCCTTGGATCGCTTGAAAGTGACTGGGCTTCTCTAAGAATCCTATAAACCTAAGGCGTCTGAATCTAGTGTGTGCAAGACCCACTTATTTGCAGATTTAATACTCAAAGGATTGGATGAGTTCACAGTGCCTTTAGAAAGTGAAAGGAAAAGTTGAAGATCACTAATATATTAGCTTTAGAATAAGCAAAGAGGAAAGAGAACACAGGCTCTGTGGACAGCAGGTAAAAGTACATTATAACAAACCTGTGAATCTGACAAATAAGTTCATGAGAGGATAATTTTATGATGATGGATATATTGCTAGAAATGACGTTTAGTCCTATGGGTCTGGAGAGAAAAGGTAACCACTGTTAGGAATAAGTTACAAATTAGGGAACCAGAGCATTGAAAGGAGAGATTTCACCTTCGAACAGCAATCCTATTTTATTTTTCCTAATGCCAGCCCCTAGATCTTTACTTTTTTGAGGGGGTTGGGGGTGTACTGTTTGGTTTTGGTGGATTCTTTGGCATTTATTATTGTTGTTGTTGTTGTTATTCTTTCTTTATGGGGATGGTTAGAGGTTAGAATGTTTGATGTGGTAAAAAGGAAAGAAATTTGAAAAGTTCTTACTACTTAATGGCAGGACATAAGATCTATCAAGCTGTATGTTGTAATAAGTTTTTCAATCTTTCTCCTCAGTGCCAACTGCCAACAATTAGTTAACTTTATTATACAGACTGGTAGGCGCATGGAGGGAGACTAATAAAAATATTTGTTGAGTTTATTATGTAGAAAATGCTTCAGTTACTTTCCAAAAAGCAGTGCTATCATAGACTAATGTCTGTCAGGTCATATAAACAGCTTTATATAAAAAATTTTTTCCTTTAAAGGGATGTATCCTCATGGAACTTTATCTGAAAAACCATAGATTTATCAGTGAAGGACATAAGAATGTAAAGCTTGTGACTTATTATCCAGAAGAAATCATTTAAAAGATGTCTTCAAAAGTATGTAAATAACATGGTCAGTTTCAATAGAATAAAGGAAAATGTACAAATCAACGATTTATAAGCATTTTTGTTTTTAATTACTTGAAACTATCTGAAGTTTAGAAGAAAAAGCAACTTTAAGACCTCGGCTAATTTTATTAAATGTTTATTCAGACTTATAAAACATCTTTTATAATAATACACGCACACAAACAGTCTGACAGCTGCTCTTGGGAACTGAAGAATGTAGAAACAACTCCTATAAGTCATTTACCAAATAGGATCAATTATCAATTTCCGATTTCTTTTCAGTTGGGCCTACTTTTTGTTCTTTTCTTTTTTTAACAGTACTGCTAACTCCCTAGGAATCCAAGGCAGCCATTTCAATGATGGAAAAAAACCAACAGTGACAAATCAATCAATCCCAGAAGGATTTTCTCATTGTCCCTCAGAGGTGTATTCCTTTACTCTAAGATGATAAACCCATTGTAGTGGACCATGCCTATCCATTGGTCTCACTCCGATGGTTATAATGTTTTTGACACAATAATTATTATGAACATGTTTTTATCTTTGAGGTACTAAGTCAATAAGGCAATGGCAACTAAACATAAAGCCTACAGCTTTTTATTAAAGAAATCAAAGATAACAGTGTACTTTAATAGATACACTATTCCATTCATAGAAAGGAAGAATTTCTATTTCCTGAGATTTTTGAGGCACTTTTCTTGTGGGTTAGCCACTAGAGGGCATCATGATGCTATACACTTAAAAAATACTTTGAATATTGATTACTCTTGAATTGATTACTCTCAAAACCCTGTTCTTCATGCTCACAATTGTCATTTAAATGGATAAAAGTGAAGTTGTAAAAATATAAACTCATCTATCTTCCATTAAATCTTGAGAACATCTGACAGAACTGGAGACAGAGACTAAAGCTCTATATTACCAAATCCACTGGATTGTAATAGAAAGAATTCATCTCAGAGAAGAGTGGATATGACCAACAGAAAATGGAACAGTTTAACATGACTCTTTGAAGTAAATTAAAGTCTTAAAAATTCATTACCTGATCCACCATGTTTTCATCATAAACATTATAAGCCAAGAACCAACATTCAAATAATTGCTACTCGGGAGATAGTCATGCTCAAAGTTCAACTTGTATTTCTCAAATAAGGTGATTGCTACTTCTTCATATAAGACCTTAGGATGTCAGCCAATGGCTCATCTTTAACCTTCCAGTTTGGGAAAAATGGTAAGGAGTTGTTAAACCTTGGGTTTGAATTCAGTTAATATCTGGCTTCCTTGATTTCTTTCACATAAGTTTCATGAAAACATTTGGCTAAAGATTGTCAGGCTACATTACCCTTTTGTGATGCATGAATAGTCTTAACTTTAACATGGACTATCACAAATTATTTTACCTAATATGTAATTGTTTCTCAAGAAACATGGACGACACAGAGAATATCATCCTCAGTGGGGAAAAACTGAGAGCTTTCCCCCTAAGGTCAGAAATGTAATAGGATGTCCACTATCACCACAGTTGTTCAACATTGTACAAGAAGTCCTAGCCTCAGCAATCAGACAACAAAAAAGGAAATAAAAGGTATCCAAATCAGCAAAGAAGAAGCCAAACTTTCACTCTTTGCAGATGACATGATACTCTTGTAGAAAGCCCAAAAGACTCCACCCAAACATTGCTAAAACTGATACAGGAATTCAGCAATGTTGCAGGATATAAAATCAATGCACTGAAGAAGTCAGTTGCATTTCTATACACTAACAATGAGGCAGAAGAAAGAGAAACCAAAGAATTGATCCCATTTACAATTGCTGTAAGATACCTAGGAATAAACCTAACCAAAGAGGTAAAAAAGATCTATACTTTGAAAACTATGGAACACTTATGCAAGAAAGTGAGGAAGACAAAGGCATGGAAAAACATTCCATGTTCATGGACTGGGAGAACAAATATTGTTAGAATGTCTATACTACCCAAAAAAATCTACACATTTAATGCAATCTCTATCAAAATACCACCATCATTTTTCATAGGGCTGGAACAAACAGTCCTAAAATGTCTATGGAACCAGAAAAGACCCTGAAAAGCCAAAATAATGTTGAAAAAGAAAACCAAAGCTGGGGGCATCACAATTCCAGACTTCAAGCTCTATTACAAAGCTGTAATCATCAAGACAGTATGGTACCGGCACAAAAATGGACACAGAATAGAGAACCCAGAAATGGACCCTCAACTCTATGGTCAACTTATCTTTGACAAAACAGGAAAGAATATCCAGGGTAAAAAAAGACAGTGTCTTTAGCAAATGGTGTTGGGAAAATTGGACAGCCACATGCAAAAAGAATGAAACCGGACTACTTGCTTCTACCATACACAAAAATTAAAAAATGGATGAAAGACTTAAATGTGAGACAAGAACCCATCAAAATCAAGAGAACACAGGCAGTAACCTCTTTGACCTTAGCCACAGCAACTTCTAGCTAGATACATCTTCAAAGGCAAGGGAAACAAAGGCAAAAATGTACTATTGGGACCTCATCAAGATAAAAAGCGTTTGCACAGCAAAGGAAACAGTCAACAAAACTAAAATGCAACCTACAGAATGGGAGAAGATATTTGCAAATGTCTTATCAGATATATGGCTGGTATCTAAAATCTATAAGGAACCAACCAAACTCAATACCCCCAAAACAAAAAATCCGGTCAAGAAATGGGTAGAAGACCTGAACAGACAGTTCTCCAAAGAAGACAGGCCAACAGACAAATGAAAAAGATCCTCCACATCACTCAGCATCAGGGAAATACAAATCAAAATACAATGGGATACCATCTCATACATGGCTAAAATGAACAGGTCAGGAAACAACAGATGTTGGTGAGGATTCAGAGAAAGGGGAACCCTCTTACACAGTTGGTGGGAATGCAAACTGGTGCAGCCACTCTGGAAGATAATATGGAGGTTCCTCAAAAGTTAAAAATTAGAGCTACCCTATGACCTAGCAATTGCACTACTAGGTATTTATCCAAAGGATACAAAAATAGTGATTTGAAGGGGCACATGCACCCCAGTGTTTATAGCACCAATGTCCACAATAGCCAAACATGGGAAGAGCCCAGATGTCCATGAACAGATGAACGGATAAAGAAGATGTGTTTTATGTGTGCATGTGTGTGTGTGAGTGAGTGTGTGTGTGTGAAGAGAGAGAGAAAACGAATATTAACCATCAAAAAGAATGAAATCTTGCTATTTGAAATGACGCGGATGGAACTAGAGGGTATTATGCTAAGTGAAATAAGTCAATCAGAGAAAGACAGCTATCATATGATTTCACTCATATATGAAATTTAAGAAACAAAACAGGGCAGCCCAGGTGGCTCAGCGGTTTGGTGCCACCTTCAGCCCAGGGTGTGATCCTGGAGACCCTGGATCGAGTCTCATGTCGGGCTCCCTGAGTGGAGCCTGCTTCTCCCTCTGCCTGTGTCTCTGCCTCTCTCTCTCTCTCTCTCCTCTCTCACTGTCTCTCATGAATAAATAATATCTTTTTTAAAAAAAGAAACCAACAAACAAAACAGATGAACATGGGGGAAGGAAAGGAAAAATGAAACACGATGAAAATTGAGAGGAAGGCAAACCATAAGAGATGCTGACGCCTAGAAAACAAACTCGGGGTTGCTGGAGGGGAGTTGGGTAGAGGGATGGAGTAATTAAGTGATGGGCATTAAGAAGGCACTTGATGTAATGAGCACTGGGTTGTTATATGCCAACTAATGAGTTATTAAATTCTACCTCTGAAAACAAGAAAAAAAAGGAAAAAATATGGGTTAATGCTGCTTTAACTATGTTTTGTTTATATCGTTAATTAATAAGCTTCATATTTTAGAGGAGTTTTAGATTCATGACAAACTGAGTAGAAAATACAGAGAGTTCTCATATAGCCCAGATGATCTCCCACACACGTACAACCTTCCCAGCTGGTAACATCCGATATGACGATAGTACATTTGTTATACCTGATGAACCCATACTGATGTATCATTAATGCCCAAAGTCCATAGTTTGCATAATGGTCACTCTTAGTGAAATGATGGGTTTGATAAATGTTTAATAACATGTATTCACCACTGTAGAACCATACAGAAAAGTTTCACTGTTCTAAAAATTCCTTTGTGCTTTGCTTATTCATCCCTCCTCTGTAACTCCTAACCCCTAACCCCTGGCAACCACTGATCTTTTTACATATTTGAACTTTTGCCTTTTCCAGGATGTCACATATTTGGAATGATAAGGGTATGCAGTCTTTTTAGATTGTTTTCTTTCACTTAGTAATATGCATTTAAGTTTCCTCCATGTCCTTTCATGGCTCCGTAGCTCATTTCTCTTTAGTGCTGAATAATATTCCATTGCCTGGATGCATTACAATTTATCTATCCATTCACATTCTAAAGGACAGGTTAGTTGCTTCTAAATTTTGTCAGTTATGAATAAAGCTGCTATAAACATTTGTATGCAGGTGTTTGTGTAGACATAAATATTCAACTCATTTGGGTATTTTGTTTGTAGCCAATCTGAGCTCTTTGAGCAATGCTTCCTTTGAGGAGCTAATGCTTGGCCATTTTGGTTCTGCTGACTCCTAGAAAGCCATGTGCTGTCAGGGCTGGAAGAGAATTTGGTTCGCTAATCACTCATTTTATACTTTAGGAAATTGAAGCACACACATGTGAATTCCTTGTTAGCCTATTCTTTTTCAAAACAAATATTCCTGGGTTCTGTCTTTTTGTTTGTTTCATTTTGAGATGTTTTTAAAATACAGCCACATTATGGGGTACCTGGGTGCCTTAGTCAGTTAAGCGTCTAACTCTTGGTTTCGGCTCAGGTCATCATTTCTGAGTCATGAGGTCAAGCCTTGCACTGGGCTCTGTGCAAGGAACCTTAAGATTCTCTTCCTCTCCCTCTGCCCCTACTTGTGCACTCTCTGTTTAAAATAAGTAAAATCTAAAAAAATAAAAAATAAAAACAAAATACAGCCACATTACTTTTTAAATGACTAGTAAACCTTCAAGATCTCTTGTCTGTTGGGTTCCATTTCAGATTTTACCATTACCTTCTTCAGGAAAAAAAAATGCAAACATGAAAAAAAAAATACAGCAAATAAATTTTAAAATGCAAAGCTTGTAATGGGAATGAGCATGGAAAATAAACACTGTTTTAACGGTAAGAGATTTGGTTAAAAGGTTGTTCCAAGTTGGTGGTTCCACTTCAAAGCTGCTGAAGACACTCTTATTAACTGTTCAATTGGCCACCAGCCTCCCCCTCCCCAAACAACCCTCAAAGCAGGGTACTGGCCTCAGTCGGGAACACCAGCCAGAGTAGTGTAACTAGATGCTAAGTGAGAACCATCCCCCTGTTACCTCCCTTTCAATTGAGGTCCCAAAGCCTTTCAACTGAGGTCATAGATGACAACTATCCCCACCTTCTAAAGAGAGATGTTAAACTAGCTCTACAGCGCCTGCCAAGGAAGTAGCCCTTATCATAATCAGAAATATATGACCGGGAGGATTTCTTTGAAGGGCATTGTTGGTGGAGAGTATGGTGTTTCCCTTAACTCAAGATGAACGAAAAGGGCCTTTACAAGGACTGTTTATACAGAGTGTGGGTCTTGTCAGGAAAGGATGCTGACATCTTATCCAACTCACACACTTCCTAACCCTTTCTCATACATTCTTTAAACAGAGATCCAGGACAGAGCCTAGGTGTTTGCAGAGTTCTTGGGAAAATTTGGCCTGCATTTCCTGCAATACAGAGACTGGTATCCATTCTTACCTGGAAAAGTCTAAATAATAGAAAGTCTGCATGGGTGCCCTGTCACTTGGAGAAGCTGGGCTGGCATGGCAAGCAGTCAGCCAGAGGACCATCCCCTGCTCTAGGAAAGGTAATGTTGGAGTTATTCTGGGGAAGAGAGCAGTGGTCTCATCAAAAACCCACAAAAGCATCTGCATCAGTCAATACAAATGCTTGCAAAATCTTAGAACTGAAGATGGAAACCTCCTGGAGTGATGCGTATAGATGGATACAGAACTGCCCCACTAAGGGAGCTAGCATTTCTGAGCCCATCACTTGAGCTAGAAGTGAAAGCCACATCCATCGCCGCTTTTCTACATACAAGAATGTGGAGATAGGCACAGAAACACTACTGCAGGAAAGCTTCACGTTTCCACCATCTTCCTTGTTAGAAACCATAGTCCCAAACCTCAGAAAGATGATCCCCACCTCATTCCTGCCTTCCATATCCAAGAAGTAAATTCAATTGATAAAAATGAATTCACATCAAGAAATGTACCTGCAAAAAAAGTATGGAAAGTATAGTTTTCATGTTCCAACCCCTTGTACTCAAAGCGATGTAGGAGGAGGCTGATGGGCCCATCCAGAGTACCCAAGACAGTACCCTATCAGAGAAAGAATCCATAATTGGGGTCCTGTTATATGGAGAGGCTCCCTGACAGATTGCAACACAGCAATGGCCAAGTAAGATTTTTTTTTCTCTTTACCTCACCTTATATTCTTCTCTCTCTTCTCTAGCCTAGAGGAGCCAGGAATAGAACATACCTGGGAATAGTAGGAAAGGTGAAGAAATAGTAAAGAATCTATATGTATTTCTTGCATGTTTCATAGACTGAATTGAGCCTGGTGGTGTGGAAAGGAGAAAAATTTGAATTGGTATGAAGTTAGAGTTTTAGGGGCATCTGGGTGGCTCAGTAGTTGAGCATCTGCCTTCAGCTCAAGTCATGATCCCGGAGTCCTAAAGTCCTAAGACCAAGCCCCACATCAGGCTCCCTGTGGGGAGCCTACTTCTCCCTCTGCCTATGTCTCTGCCTCTCTCTGTATCTCTCATGAATAAATAAAATCTTTTTAAAAAGAAGAAATTAGAGTTTTAACATTAGACAAAGTCTAAATTTTTCACTACTGAAAGCATGACTGTTCATTAATATCAGAAGGTGAAGGTGATATTTAGTATGTTTACCAGCTAGAACAGAATGCACATTGACCAATCAGGATGCACACTAGCCATAAGTAACTGGTATAGGGGGACCCCTGGGTGGCTCATCAGTTCAGCGCCTGTCTTTGGGTCAGGGCGTCATCCTGGAGTCCCGGGATTGAGTCCTGCGTCGGGCTCCTGGCATGGAGCTTGCTTCTCCCTCTGCCCATGTCTCTGACTCTCTCTCTCTCTCTCTCTCTCTCTCTCATGAATATATAAATTAAAAAAATATTTTTAAAAAAGTAACTGGTGCAACTCTATTAGGCACTGTTCAGGCTGGACACTGACCCAGCCAGAAGTGCCCTGAACTGGAGAGGGATCTTCCAAAGATACTGTTTAGGAAAAGAAAAAAAAGAAAATCTATCAGAACAGATGTAAAAGTTAGGTGTGAGGAACATACAGTGTTGTTTCCTACTTGTACAGTACCATACTCAGCCAATTTGATCAACTAGTTGCAATAGACTTTTCACTCAGTTTAATCCCATTGATCACTTTATTGTCCCGTGGTAGTCATTCATGGGTGGATTAACAAAGTACCAGATTTTCCTTCTTGATTCTGAGTTTAAAGAGTTGGGTCAATGTATGTTCCCTGGACTCATTTGCCATGTAACTCATTTCTCTTTTAGTCCTTCCAAATAAACAATCCATTCAACGGGGAGCTTGTCTGGCTATCTCAATCCTAGAGCTCTGACTCAAGAGTCACATTCCAGCTATTCCAGATAGCTGGAATCTATCGCAGGGGAGTGGTGAATGATTATAAGAACAGAGTATATAGATATCTGAGATTTCAATATCTGCAACTTTCACGGGCCTCAGACACATTTTCCCAGAGGTATAACAACTCATCCTTATAACCATTCTTCGAAGCCTGGCATTTTAATCTCATGATCTCTCTGTAGAATATCACTAAAAACCATTCTTTTTGAAACATTTGGGACTTTTTTTTTTTTTGGCTAGTATGTAATACATTTAATTTTTGAGTTAGGGTCATGCGGTAGTAATATATTAAAAAGCAATAAACACTCAAACACTTCAAATTGATTAAACAAAGTAATGAAGTTTGGTTTAGAAGATGTCAAATCCCATTTGTCATTTTAAACCTTCACTGAATTAAGGGATATTATCTCAGTAAACACTGGACTTGGGAGTTCTCCCCGTGGCTGTGTTATTTCCATAAGACCAGATCCTAGTGACTTTTATTAGATGCTCATGAATAATGCGTCACTTTGCAAAGTTAGTATATACTGTGGTATCACTGGTTCACGTTGACTCCATTCTCCAAGGACAGTGATGCATCCGCCATCTATACTGCAGGGGTCCGTGCACACAGTGTCACAATGACTAATGTCCAGTTGTTGCCATTTTCCAGTTATTGTTATCATAGGGTAAGAAGGGAGAGGGATAATGCTCATTTGTTATGGATTGCTGAAAGCACCTGGTTTTGATGTAGATTTCAAATAAATCTTCCAAAATTCGTTTCTAGAAGAGTCTGAAGAATTCTGTTTAGCGATGTGCTCCCTCTACCTTACCTTCCCCCAAAACATTCTGCTCATTGTAAAGTCAAACTTATATTTTACCCTTCTTATTTTTGTCTAAAGTTGTTCTGTGTCTTGAATCACAAAACCAAAGACTTAGTTGTTTCTTTTGTCATTGTGTTGGCTTTCTCCCAAATTCTGACCCCATTTTTTTAGTTTATTTTATTAAGCAGAATGGGTACACTAGCAAACGTTGCCTTTCACACGGAATATCCTAAAAAAAATCAGTGGGATCAGCCACCAATATTCAAGATTAATGAGACAATAAACAAGATCCACCTTCAAGTTGATACAAGTTAAATTATGATTCGAATATTTAAAAAAATCCATCCTCATTCTTACTCAGTGTAAACCTGGGTTTCGTGATTTTAGACCCGAAACTACACATGAAATTATATTCAGCAAACACCGTGACTGTGGTAGCTCCAAACATCGTGGTCATCTGAACTTAGCTCATGCATAATTATGTCCCATCACAGGGTTTTTTAGCTCTTAATTCTTGCCTTGTGCTCATCATCAGAACACACAAGCTTCTATTGTTCCATTTTCTTCTAAGTAGAAATAAAAGACTCAGGTGTGGAGACCAACAAAGAGATTTTTGTCCCAGAAACGGTAAGGTTCCTGCCTGAGGCAAGATGTTTGAAATGTGGCATATAAAACTTCTCTTTCTGTTCCCAAATAGGCTTCATATGCCAGTGAAGATGGAAGTGGGGCACTGTTAAAATTAAAGACAGTTTTGCCTTTCAACACAACAGATGAGGAGCTGACTCATCCCGGACACCCTAACCAGTCTCTCTCTTTCCTTCTCTTTCTCTCTCTCCCCCAGAAAACCTGGCTTTGAGATGGATTTTCCATGGTGAGAGTTACAGAGCTGCACCCAGGGCTGGTCATGGCTCCTCTGGTCCCATGATAGGTAGGTGGACTGGAGATCAGAGAGCTCTAAAGAGATGAGAATAGCAATAAAACTGACTCAAGTTGGGATGACGCCAACAGATGAAGGCCACAGCAGCATGACAGTTGGGTTTAAGATCCATGATGCCACTATGGGAAATCTGCAGTCTGAGTGTTGCCCAGACCCTGGATCCATCCCGGGGCAATGCCCAGAAATTGGGTCTTTATTCCTCCGTGCGTGCAGCGTCGTTTGTGAAAGCTCTGCCCACAAAGTCATCAGATGGTAACAATTTTCAGTCACTTCCAACACGAGATGGTTTTGAACTTTAATATGCAACCTAATTATGACTGCAAACACTTTGTTAAGCAAACAAACTTCAAACCCTTTTTTTTTAAAAAAAAAAAAACAGCTCTTCTTTGGTCACTTTGTCTTGTACAAAGGCTTTAAAAATAAAACTGTGTGGGGAATAGAGAATCCAAGGATGGAAAAAAAAAAACAGCGCAAAATTAAATGACTTGAATGTAATCACCACTTGAGTACTGAGTATCAGACGGTTTTCTTTCAAGACAAAATTGAGAAAATTCACCATCTTATATCCCATTTCCTCTCTTTAAACCATTTGACTTCTACCCCAGAATAACAGATATTTTTTAAAGAAGATAAAGAAAATAGACTTTTTTTTAATTTGATACCAAATTTCCCTTAGCTTACTAACCTTTTCTTTTCGGAAATATCTTGGGTGCTGGAGGTTTCTTCTCTCCCCTCTCTCCCTACTCCCTTTTGGGTTTTCTCACAGTAGCTTTTCTTTTTGCCTTTATTAGTCATTTTTCAAGAACTAGGGTCATTATAAAGTGAAGAGAAATGCATGAGTATCCCCTCTCAGGACAAAACCAGGGAATCTGGGAGATTCACAGTGTGAGAGGATGGTGGGAGTGGTGGACCCTGAAAAAACCCACCTAAGGACACTGCAGCCTTTGCATCTCTGGATTCTATAGTCATCTGCACTCCTCCTGTCTTTATGCCACAATTCACCACCACCACCCCCCCACCCCCCCACCCCCGTTATTTTGCTGCTGTTTTATCCCTTCTCCTACAGGAGGACCAAGAAACCCATAAGCTTCTCAAGCATTTTCTTCATTCTGCTTCAGAGAGAGGTTGATGTATAGAAACTAGATCGGATTCTTACCTGTCTCATTCAGTAAGCTTAAGAAAGAAAAGAGAATCACCTGAATTATCACCTAAAATTCATTTTTCTGTGAACAGCCCTTCTCTCCCTGGTTTTCATGCCCCCCCAAAAAAGAAATTGCTTCATCCCTTTGTGAAAATGGGAAAAGACTGAAGCCAAATATTGCCAATAATCATGCATATAAGACAACCCCTCTCTCCTAGGAAAGCCCATCTGTGCTTAGCATGTTTAACTCCAATTTTGCGACACACTTTTTGTTGCCTACTAAACTGTTATTTCTCCCTGTGCCTTCCTTCATCCCCCTAACAGTGAGATGCAAAATATGCTGGGAACTCATGCAAAGTGTTCCTTACTGATGACAAGAGACACACAAGAGGAAACAAGATTCCTCTGGATCTTGCTGTCTGCATTTGAGCGTGGGCACAATGACAGCCATCTTGGGGCCATGAGAAAATTCAGCCAAAAGACAAGTCAATGCCTTAGAGGGGGGAGATGGAGAGAAACTGGGACCTTGATAATATCATCTAAACACCAAACTAAAGGGATCTAGAACCACCAAACTTCCAAATACTTTGTAGTGTGGGATACAGATGTTTCTCACAGCTACATCATTTTTGGTTGAGTTTTTAAAATTTATAACCAAAAGCATTCTGACATTGATAGTTAGACTATAGCTTTGAAAACAGAGAAACATACAAAATCATTTCCCTATAAATTCTATCACCAAATACTCTCATTTTAAGTTTTGGATTTTTTTAAAAAATATTTTATTTATTTATTTGAGACAGGGCAGGGGGCAGAGGGAAAAGCCAGCTCCCCTCTTTTGTCTCTCTTTAAGAAGAATGTTATTCTCTATTGCTCACCATCATTCTTTATCCTCCATATGGTTACATTAAAATCTGCTTAGGGAATTTGACTTTATCTAATGATTCCAAAGGTATACACATTGGGGGGCGGGGGAACCATCTCAGCTTGGGAAAAACCTTAGAAAATGAACACATCATTTCAGATGAATAGATTAAAAAGATGTGGTATATGTATATACAGTAGAATATTACTCAGCCATCAAAAAAATGAAATCTCGCCATTTGTGATGACCCAGATGGCACTACAGGGTTTTTTTATTTTTAAGATTTTATTTATTCATGAGAGACACAGAGAGGCAGAGACACAGGCAGAGGGAGAAACAAGCTCCCTGCAGGAAGCCCGATGTGGGACTTGATCTTGGGATCCCAGGATCACACCCTGAGCCAAAGGCAGATGCTCTACTGCTGAGCCACCTGGGCATCCTGGCACTACAGGGTATTATGCTAAGTGAAATAAGTCAATCAGAGAAAGATAATTATATGATACCACTCATATGTGGAATTTAAGAAACAAAACAGAAGATCATAGGGGAAGAAAGGAAAAATAAAATGAGACGAAATCAGAGAGGGAGATAAACCATAAGAGACTCTTACTCTAGGAAACAAACTGAGGGTTGCTGGAGGGCAGGAGGGTGGGGTGATGGGCATTAAGGAGGACACGTGATGTATTGAGCACTGGGTGTTATATGCAACCCACGCATCACTGAACTCTACCTCTGAAACTAATAATACACTATATGTTAATTAATTGAATTTGAATAAAATAAAATTTAAAAAAATAACAAAAAATAAATAAAAATGAACATTGATAGTGCCCAAAGAAGAATGTGTTTTCCATTCTGAAAAAAAATTACTATGTGTTTGGTTTAGTTTGGTTTGGTTTGGTTTGGTTTGGAGAATATTAGTTGAGTATTTGGAACTGTGTTTTAAGGTTTAATGAAGAGATTTATCTTGGCTCTTAATGTTGAATGAAATGGCTGGTAGTTGGTAGAGTCAGAGAGTACAGGCTACATTCATAGAAATGACTACTTGAAGGGCCATAAAACTAATTAAAGCCAAATTTGAGAAAAAGAAGAAGATATACTGGCAACAGCATTGCCAATTCTGCTTTGTTATATTATTCAAAAGGACTCCTTCATATGGGAAAATATAATTGATCTAGACAAACAAAATACAGATTAACATATACTTAAATCCTAGGCTCCAAAAGAAGTCAAGATACAGAGTCAAAAAGAAATTCAATAAGCTCTTTTATTTCTGTTTCCAGGTTGGTTTCCACACAATTTTTGCATGTGGGTGAAACTCAACAATTCTTGACCATGACCTCAGAGATTAAGGATGCAATTAGGAGGTAGGGGCAAACGGAATTTAAAAAAAAAGGGGGGGGGGTAAAGCAGAGCCCTTAAATAGTCCAAGTAGATCTGTCTAGCTGAAATAGAGCTAAGACAATTCAGAGATTGCATTTCAAACACAGCCGAAGTTAGTATGCAAGCAGCACTTGAATCCAAACTCTTCTTATTCAACAAGGGTTATTTATAGGATCTCAATAGTTCTAGAAAAAGATGCTGATTATTCATGCTACTTTGGCCCCAGCTCTTATTTACTCTTTCACTCTATCAAATATTTATTAAGAATCTTCTATGTAGCAAACATTGGTGCTGTGAGAACAAGAGGAGTTTCCTGGCCTCATGGAGACTATCATAAACAATTACTTAAATCATCATTTGATTAAAGTTTTGATTAATGCTTAAAGGAAACTGTAGTGTGCTTTGAGAGTTTACTAAAGGGACCCCTAACTGGAGCAGAGGTTCAGGGAAAGTGCCTGCAGACTTGAGATTACTACTAAAGTGAAAAGACGAAGAAAGATTAACTACTAGGTGAAGAAATACTACAAAGATTTCCCAGCAGGAGACACAGAATGATGAGGGGCTGGAGGGGTCCTGGAACCCAGCACAGAGGAAAATAAAGTCAGAGCGTGACTGCTGGCATGGCTGACAGGTGGGCAGGGACCATATAAGTAGGAGTAATGTTCTAAATATTCAGCAACTTGGAAAGGCACAGACCTGGCCGGTCAGAAGGGAGACTGGCTGTCAACTACCTGTGTGGTGGAACCAGCGTAACTGGCGGACTGTAAGCCCAACACAAAAGGCCTCGTGGGACAAGATAGGGGTCCTAAACTTGATGCTCTAGCCAGAAGAAGGCATTACAGAGTTCTCAACAAGGAACATCAGGGTCAAATATGAATTGTTAACGTTTTCTAGGTAGAAAAATCTGCAGAGAATGAATTCAGTTGACCCAGAAGTACGCACTACACAGATGCACAGAGTGGTGTGAGGGGGCACTGAGATGCACAGAGACCAGCCGTTGTCCCCAGGAAGCTTTCAACTGACGGTCAGCACCACTCCGATATTAATTACTCAACGATCTGCTCTGATTAGGTAGAAAGTTCTAGAAGCTCTTCAGAGCAATAGGTGGAAACAGAAATACAGTCTCTGCCTGAAATCCATTATCTCTTTATGTGCTAGATGAGAATCCCATCCTAGTAGCTCAATATTACAAAGGGAAAATCTATTATTATTATTATTATTATTATTATTATTATTATCATTGCAGAAGGCCATTAAAGTCTCTCTGAGGGCTTTGTTTCCCAGTGGGCCAGCACTGGCACTCACACCTCTGTCTCCATGTAACAGCAAGAGATTGCCCTAATCTAAAGACCATCATCTCTCCACCAGTTTGGGTATTGCCAGACACAGAGAAGATAAGATCTGCCCAAATCACGTGGCTGTGGGTGCCATAATGTGTGTTGGCTGAGAGAGCAGGTTAGGGGAAGTCCTCCCAAAATGTCCCTGTAAAGTCAAAGTGGTTTCATCTTTTCATAAGCCATGGGAGACCCCTCCTTCTTATTTTCCTCCAGACACATTGTTAGCAAAGCTATAAAAATTAGTATAGACCCCTAAATGGGGGTGGGAGAGAGTAGTAAAACTAATATTAAAAAAAAAAATAGGCCAAAGTCAAATGTTAATTTTTAAATCTTCATTTGATGTATTTCAAAGGCAAATTAGTAACAAACTAAATACCTACAGAAATGGAAACTTTGTTGTAACATATTCAGAAAATATAAAAATATACAGAGCATACACAAAGAGAGAGGCCTCTTTCCTTCCTTCTTATCTTATCTGGCAGGGGGACCAGTAAAACACATATACATTGATATTTTTCTATATTTATCAATACATACACAGAGTTTTCTTTCTTTTAAAAAATGAGGCCGTTCCAACATGCAGTGTGACGTATTGTTCTCATCGTTTAATATATCCTAAACATTTTTAAGTATTCTGTTTCGCAGCATCTCATTCTTTTTAATAACCTTATTGTAGTTCATAGTATGGATTTGCCATCATTTTGTTACATGTTCCCTTATTCCTGGGCACTTTACAGTATTTCCAATTTGTGTGTGTGTGTGTGCCTTTGAGGTAATGTTGTCATAGCATCCCTTATTATAGTGTTTGTCTGTTTACAAAATAAAATTCCTAGAAATGGGACTGTAAGATAAGGAGCTCACATTTTTATTTCAAAAGAAAATTTCACACTGCCCTCTGGAAAAGGGTTGCGCTGATTTACGTTCCCAATGAAATCATTTTAAACAAGAGTAGGGGGAAGAAATGACCCCATATTTTTAGTACTACTGACACTCACATCACGCTAAGAGCTTTTGGGATACATTATCCCTGGGGTCACTCCCCTCCCAGGAAGTGTGAGTAGAGCAGAAACCCCATGGTCACTTTTTTCTGCTGAGACTTCTGAGAGTAGATACACTGGGCCCTTTGCACACAGCCACGCCAGCAACCAGCCTAGGTGAGAAGGCCGTGGTGGACTGTGATGTCAGGCTGTCCGAGTTCCAACTTTGGTTTTATTTAACAGTGGCGTGACATGGGCTGTACGTCTCTGTGAGGATTAAGTTTATGTGTCAAGCTGGCGAGGCCATAGTGCCCATGTGTTGGGTCAAACACGAGTCTAGATATTGCTGTGAAGGCATTTGTTTTAGATGCGATTAACATTGTATCAGTAGACTTTGATTAAAGCAGATTCCCCACCCAGTATGGGGAGTCCTCATCCAATCAGTTGAAGACCTCAATAGAGGGACGCCTGGGTGGCTTAGTGGTTGAGCGTCTGCCTTTGGCTCAGGGCGTGATCCTGGGGTCCCAAGATCGAGTCCCACATCGGGCTCCCTGTATGGAGCCTGCTTCTCCCTCTGCCTGTGTCTCTGCCTCTCTCTGTGTGTCTCTCATGAATGGATAAATTAAGTCTTTTAAAAAAATAAAAAAATAAAAAAAGACCTAACAGAAAGACAAAGTTCCTGGGAAAAAAGAGGAAATTCTATCTCTGGACTGTCTTCCCACCCAAGCTGTAGCATCAACTCTTCCCTGCATCTCAGCTTGCCAGTGTGCTCTGCAGATTTCAGACCTGCCAGGCCCCCACAATTACATGAACCAATTCCTTAACATAAATCTCTCACTAGATAGATAAATACACACACACACACACACACAAACACACATACACACACACACACACACACACACACACACCATCCTACTGATCCTGCTTCTCCAGAGAACACTAATACACTTTGTTAAGCCTCGGGTTTCTTATCTGTAGAATGGTCACAAATGCTATTTATTCTGTGAAATAACAGCAGAGACTAAATGAAATAATCCATGTCAGTGGGGGTAGGCCCTCTCCACCCAGCTGAACACCTTAAGAGAGAGACTGAAGTCCCCTGAGAAAAAAGAAATTCCGCCTCCAGACTATCTTCAGACTCAAGTGCAATAGTAATTGCCAGCGCCAGTGCCAGGCAAATGGTCTGGAATCCAAAAATTCTGACTATTACTTTTAGAAAAACCAGCTTGATCCTACCGCTCCACTCATTGCCATCCCCCCCTCCCCAACTCACGCAACCCCAAGTGCACATATACTCACACACACTCTCACACACACCAACGGGTACACACAAATGTCTCTGGAAAACTCCAAGCCCGTGTTCTTCAGTTTCCCACAAGACATGAAAGCCCTGAGTGTGCAGGGATGGACGTATTCAAAAGCTTCTTGAGCAATGTTGAAGCCAGGAATGAGATCTCCATCTTCTGGAAGGTTGTTTCCCTCTGCAATACTGCCTCTCTCTTAGAGCTGAGTGCTTCTTCTTTCATTAATTGAAGCTGCTTGCTTCACCACCCACATGGGGTGTGCACAACAACCTCTGCATCACGCATCGCTTGATGCCATGACTCTCCTCTGCTTCTGCTATGCGTCGCCTTTAGTGAGGATCCTCTCTGCCTCTGCTTCCTTTCCCCTGGTTTTCACGCCAGTAAGTCAAACTGCAAGAGGCAGGAGGAAAGGAGGGGGGAGAATCAGAGAAGGAAACATCAATGACAAACTCGGCTAAGCCATTACTAACACCAGACAGGTCATTGCTCCAACTTGGCCTGGAGGAAGCAAGTACTAGACTCTCACTACCTTTATTTTGTGATGACAACAGACATGATGAAATTCAAGTTCATATTGTCCGGGGTTGCTCATTCTCCTAAATATAGACGCTCCTGCGTAGCCCACAACACGTACTGGGTCATGCTCACTCCAGCTTCGACTCTGTGCTTTTAAAAATACTGCTAATGTGCCTTGATGCTTTTTGGGTGCTTCAAACAGAAGGGGTTCCCAAAATACGTCCAGAGATGGAGGAGAAATTTGAAAATTTATTCATGACTGAGCTGTCAACCCAGGGTGCCATTTGAGAGTGGCTCGGACGAAAATTTGTTCACAAATGCTTGGTGAATATATTATAGCTAACTGAAATGACATTTTGGTGTTTTAAGGACTCATTCCAACCATGGAAGTGGACACTCTCCTGTGAGTGGCTTCCTGAGAAGATGGTGGAGGAATGGGGAGAGGCCCATGCGCTCACGTCTATTGTAGACCCACCAAAAAGCATCTCTCTGTGTAATGCTGAGAAACTCAAGTTTGAGGGTAAAATAGTGAGAAACAACAAATAACTGTATTTATTGCTTGTCAACACCAACAATGCTCAGGAGAAATTTAATAAGTTCTAATAAAACGAACCAAATTGGTGAATAAGTGGTTTGAATTGTGAATAGGCTTTGAAATGCTTGACCCTTTCCCAAGCGATATATTTCTGTAAGTAATATTGTAATTCTTAGCAAAATTCATGAAAATTCATTCTTTTGATGAAGATCATCTCTGGGACTATGTGTAAATCAGCCAAAAGCCCATAACCGATCACAGTGCGGTGGGATGAGCCTGGCCGGGGTCAGACCCCGACATCTGTGTTTTTGTTTGTGACTACTCTTTTGTGGTCCTGTTGCCTGCACCATCTCAGAACTAGCGTGGAGACACACATTCCCTAACTTATAAATTTAACTGGACAAGCTGTTTCTCAAACCGGAAAACAAAGGGGAGTAACATCTCTTTTTGCAAAGTATTTAAGATTTAACCTGCTCCGTTCACTAGCCAGCTGGTAACTTCCTCTCGAGCAAGGATCCAGAAAATTATCCCCAAGTCCAGGGGCAGATGCAGGCCCCAAACGGTTCTGAGATCCAGAGTCTGACCAGGTCACAACAAACGTTGCCACTCAGCCTAACACGGAAGCTCTGTGTGCTTTGCTCTCGGTTCTTGTACACTCTGGTCATTCTTGCCCACTGAGTCAGGACTGCCCAGCCCAGGGGCAGGACCCAGTCAAGTCTTCACTGCTAAGCTCTTCAGTTTACTGTCACATACTGTCCCCAAAGCATACCCATCGTGTTAGGGAGGCCGTGGGTGTAGGAGTTTCCTGTGACAGCTGTAATGAAGCGTCACAAACTGGGAGGCTTAAACAGAAATGTATTGTCTCACGGCTCTGGAGGCCAGACGTCCGACATCAAGATGTTGGCGGTGCTGGATCCTTCTGAGGGCTGTGAGGGAGGTTCTGTTCCGGGCCTCTCGTCTAGCTTCTGGTGGCCTCAGGCACCCCTTGGCTTTTAGATGGCATGCTCCCTTGTCTCTGCACATTGCCTCCCTCTACATAGCTGTCTCTGCGTCCAAATCCCCCTTTTATTTATTTATTTTTTAAGATTTTATTTATTTATTTATTCATGAGAGACGGAGAGAGAGAGGGAGAGACATAGGCAGAGGGAGAAGCCAACTCACCATAGGGAGCCCTATGTGGGACTCGATCCTGGGAACCCAGGATCATGACCTGAGCCGAAGGCAGACACTCAACCACTGAGCCACCCAGGTGTCCTCCAAAACCCCCTTTTAGAAAGATATCAATCCTATTGGATTCGGGCCCACCCTCATAACCTCCTTTTCCATTTCTCATTTTTATAAAGAACTATTTCCAATAAGATCACGCTCCCAGGTACCAGTTAGGACTTCAGCCTCTTTCCGCGGCATGCAATTTAACGCGCAACACTGGGTCAAAATGAACATCCATATTCGGTCAAGCCAAATGCTGGAACTTCAGCATCATTATGGACCACCATATTAGGTTTCCCCAGACCTTGAATCTCTAGAAGCAGGAGTTACAGTCCTGATTCTTCCTTTCACCCAAAGTAAAGACTCTTTTCTTACCGGGGATATCAGTTCTCCTCATCGTCTAAGACAAAATTACTATAGCAGGCATCTGGATCATCTTCAAAGCACCACAGTCCTTTACCCTCAAGCGATGGCTGTGGTTATTTAATGTACATTTGTGAAACTAAGAGGCTACTCAAGTAACAGGACATACCTGTCAACTTCTCTCAACTTGAAAAACTGCTACATAAAATAAAGATAATGGTATCTCTTTTAACCACCTCATAAAGTTGTAAAGACCATATGAGATGGTGGGGGAAATAAATAAACCTAAATAAACCACAATAAAACCTCAAACAGATCTTAGGTGTAAAGTCTTATTGTAGAGCGGAGTCAACAAACTTTCTCTGGGAACCAGATAGTAAATAGTTTAGGCTTTGTGGGCCAAGAGGCAAAAATCAAGGATATGAGGATAATCCTACAGCAGTCCCCGACTGTCCATAGTTTCAGTTACCCACCATCAACCATGGGCTGGAAGTAGATAATCTTCCTGCTGCTGTGTTGCCAGTAGGTCAATAGTAGCCTAACGCTACATCACAACGCCTACGTCATTTACTTCGTCTCATCATGTAGGTATTTTGTCGCCTCTGATCGGCATGAGAAGAAAGGTGAATACGGTACAATAGTTTGAGACAGAGCAAAAGAAATCACATTCACATCACTTTGATTATAGTATATAGTTATAATTGTCCTATTTTACCATTAGTTATTCTTGTTACTCTATCACTGGGCCTAGCTTATAAATTAAACTTTATCACAGGTATGTAGGTATAGGAAAAATCATGTTATGCATAGAGTTCGATACTATCTGTGATTTCAGGCATCCACTGGGGGGCCGGGGGGTGTCTTCGAATGTATCTCCTGCAGGTAAAGGAGGGAAACTACTGTCCAGCAAGAGTGATAACAGATTTTTGCAATTTTGTCAGCAAAACTCAAAACATAATAATAATTGAGTATAGTTTTTTATAATACAGGTTTAGTAACAAGAACGATGAAATTCTCTGTGAGGGAAGCTACCATTTCCTTAATAGGGGTTAAAATTAGTGTTTCCTAATGATCAAAATCGGTTGCATCGAAAGATGAATGGATAAAGAAGATGTGGTCTATGTATACAATGGAATGTTCCTCAGCCATTAGAAACGACAAATACCCACCATTTGCTTCGACGTGGATGGAACTGGAGGGTATTATGCTGAGTGAAATACGTCAATCGGAGAAGGACAAACGTTATATGGTCTCATTCATTTGGGGAATATAAAAATTAGTGAGAGGGAATAAAGGGAAAGGAGAGAAAATGAGTGGGAAATATCAGAAAGGGAGACAGAACATGAGAGACTCCCAACGCTGGGAAACGAACTAGGGGTGGTGGAAGGGGAGGTTGGTGGGGGGTGGGGGTGACTGGGTGACGGGCACTGAGGGGGGGCACTTGATGGGATGAGCACTGGGTGTTATTCTATATGTTGGCAAATTGAACACCAATAAAAAATAAATTTATTAAAAAAATCGGTTGTAAATGTCCACCTGTTAATGCTGATGTGGAGTAAGATTTTACGTACCTCAACTCCGAAAATATCTTTTCATGCCTATAGGTGATCCATCTAGCACCCAGAACACTGTCAGTTTATAATCACATCACTGCAATTTTCAGTGCACAGAGTGACAACGCAAAATAGTGCAAGTACCACACAGGGCATCTACCCATCCCCTCAGCTTGGCTGTTGGAGCACAAAAGTAGTCATAGATGATACTTAAACAAATATGTGCAGCCATGTTACCACAAAATGTTATTTATGGACACAGCCATTTGAATTTCAAGTAATTTTCACTCTTTTCATGAAATATTATTCTTCTGATTTTTAAAAACCATGTAAAAATATAAAAATCATTCTCAGGCTGCACAAAAGGCAAGGGTCCTAGGACTGTCTTTTGCCAATTCCTGTTTTAGAGGATTCTTTCACTGAAGAAAATTAATCCCCGGGGCACCTGGGTGGCTCAGTGGTTGAGCATCTGCCTTTGGCCCAGGGTGTGATCCCAGGTCCTGGGATCGAGTCCCATATGGGGCTCCCTGCAGGGACCCTGCTTCTCCCTCTACCTATGTCTCTGCCTCTCTCTCATGAATAAATAAATAAAATCTTAAAAAACAATTAATCCTCATCTGATTACTCCTACCTGAGATAATTTATCTTAATTTCCACCAAATGCTCTGCCACTAGCAATTTATAAATGTTTTCTTATTAATAGAGCACATATACGTTATTCCCAGACAGAGTTGTGTGTTCTGTAAGTCACTTCTCATAAGCAGCACTGGAAAGAACTCAAGTATATGAAAACTGGGGACCTGGCTTTGTTTTTTCAGCATCTCCCAACACCCCAAACAATGTTTGCTGTAGAGTGATTTGCACAAATTGAACCTTATAAAAACCACAAACTGTACCCATTGTTTGGGCCTAGGGCCAGTCCTCATTCCTTCAGGAAGCCTTCCCAGCTATTCCGGTCCACCCTTAAGTCCATCTTCTCTGCGTTTCCATTCAACTTCTATGATCCATGCCACATAATTTGCCATTAACCCTTGATGAATTCTCATGCAAACTTTGACTCTTATCTAAGACCAAAAGCACTCCAAGAAAGAAACTGATGTTATCCTTGTTTTTCGTTCCCTCGGAAACTAGCTAACTCCATACTAGGCACAATCAGAGGCTGTGAGTTCCCTGTCAGTAGGGCTGACTGCTCCCCTGGCACTCCTTGAAGGGTTAGGTTGGGTCACTGTCCACCCACCTCTCTGGCCCAGAGCCTTCTGCCAAGGCCTGACTACACTGAATCAACAGTGATGCCATCCCTGTGGGCACCGAAACTCTGGAGCTCAAGGAAGGGGACTGGCTCTCCAGCCACAGCTGGAAGCCAGGAATTAGGACCTACTTCAGAAGTGTGCTAATTTAGAAAAAAAAAAAAGCATTAACTACTGAAAGATTTTCTCAAATACAAAGTTTTAGGGAACACTGACCCAGTTCATGCCCTAAGGTGTGCCCTCTCTGAACAGGTGAATTTCTAAAGTAAAGGGAAAAGCCCAGTGTCTCCCATGCCACTTCAGTCCCCTCACTTGGCATTTTCTTTCTTAGAAGATATTACAGTAATTAGCATAAAACTTTTTAAAAGGCCAAGCTTGACCCCCAATGTAGAATATGAACCCCGCGGCAGTAACGATATTTTGAAGCCTGTCGAAGGAGGGATCCAGAGCACCAGGACCAACGTGTTTTCCTTTATGGATGACTTATAGTGCAAGATTAATAAAACACTCCAAGATGTGGTAAGAATAGGTGATATCACCACACCTTGGGTGGGGGAAGCCACTTGGCTCCGGCACCCCGTCTCGCCACACCCCTGAGGTGTGGCATAATAGCAGAGTATCACCACACCTACTGAGTGTGGTAGCCCAGTGAAAAGCAAACACTCGCAGGGCAGAAGGAGAAAAATCAATAGAGGTGCCTCAGGAAGTGATACCAGAAAAGATGTGAGGCTCAGAGGATTCTCACTGCAAGTGAAGATACACAATTGAAAAGAGATCACTCCATGAAGGGTTCTGGCCAGGGCTGTTTGTGACTTCCACAGCCTTGGTTTCTGAGTGAGTTGGGATTGGTGTCTTCTCTGGTCAATCTCTATAGAGGACATTCCCCAAATTACTCCATCTTCTAAACACTGTAAAGGATTTGGAGTCTGAGTTGAAAACGCAATTAGCATTATGCAAACTGTGGGCTTCTGGTATTTCTAGTAAGTTTAGGAAGCTGCCAAACAATCCTGCCAAATTCCCTTGAGCTTGGAAAGGCCTGGAAGCACTAATCCAAGGAAGGTGGCTGGCTGGGATGAGTACTCAGCCTTTCACAGGCTGAAAGGGAAATGCTTCGGGACTGGTGAGGTGGACAATCTGCGAGGAAACTATTAGGCCCTAAGGATGTCAGCTTTGAAAGAAGCTCTAAGGTGGAACTGGACAGGGTTGAGAATCGTTTGTAAGACCACAGAGACATGGGAGGTAGGCACAAGAGATCAAATGCAAATCTTCATCTGCAATAGAGCTCCTCCTCCAGAAAAGATCAAACGTCTGAAGACCTCAGAGAAATTAATCCCAGGAGGCTTCCTTTCCTCTGTAAAATTGGAAGATGTCAAGGTTTCCATACAGGCTCTTGGGACAAAAACACATTATCGTCCTTGATGACACATTTGGCTTTCACACAGATTTGATTTTATTTATAGCTAGTGTGTGGTTCTTTTAAAATGGCACCTGACTTCCTCCTCCTTTTTGTTCTACTTTACTTCTTAGAAGACTGACTAGCTGCCAAGAAGAATCGATTTTTCGCAACAAGTGTTCTCAGGGATCACACATAACTGGTATCCACAACATGTTTTGAGTAAAGGAGGGAACGGAAAAAACAAAACAAACGTAGCGAGCATTCTATACATTCCACATTCTGTGCTAAAGGATTTTGCATTTATTATCTCATTTCCTAGAGGAAGATACGGTCTCTTAATTTTAGAATTGATACAAATCAGACAAGTTATTAAATTTCAAAGGGCCGAAGAGTATATGAGTAATTGAGAAAAAAGGTTTTCTGAGGGGGAGGCCCTCCAGCTCAAGTGTGGCTGGAGAGGGGAATGGCCACTGTCTTGCTTAGCATGTAGGTAGATGATGGCGCCAGGAGGGGCCTCAATCCATGGAACAACCATTATCCAGCTCCTCTGTGCCCTCCCCTCCCCACCATGTCACCACTAACGAGTTTCTCATTAGGTTCAAAATGGAAAATCAGCCATTTCTTTACCTTTCTGAAGGCCCATTCCTTGTCTTCAATTTCTACCTAATATATACTATTGAGAGGTTATCGCGGCATCTTCCAATCACTCATTTACTCAACCGTTATTTATTGAATACCTACGGTGTACCAGATCCTGGGCTACACACTGTGCATCCACGGTGCTGTCCTAGAAGTCTGCTGTCAGTTCTCTTCTCCTCAGGGAGCAGGAGGCAAGGACACCAGCCAGAGGTGCACAGTGGCACCCAAGGAGCCACTTCAGTCAGAATGGACTCAGGGCTCCAATATATGCAACTAGTGGTGACTCCTCTATTCTCCATCAGGAACTGGAAGACCATTACTTTTAGAGAATCAGAAGGCAGGTGTAAGAGTTGTTGACATAGAAGAGAAATCCACATAGAGATCAGAAATGCAAGAAGGCAAATGAAAGCGATGGTGCCCGTTTGGCAGTGGAAGAGGATATGGAGGACTCTCTGGGTCAAGGGTGCCTTGTGCTTAGGGACATCTACTGGGCACAGATTCCTCCATGAACAGTGAGGGAGTGCTCGAGGATGTCATTCGTGGCGCTGAGGCAGCTCAGAGGTTCAGACGAGGAGAGAGGACAGGAAAGTAACCATGCTGCAAAGAGCATGGCATGAAGTTAAATGACTGTGGGTTCCAGAACCAAACCAGAGTGTCAATCCTGGCACCACTGCTGCCTTGAATAAGCAACTTGAGCTCTGTGAACTTTAGTTTCCTTATCTGTAAACCAGGGATAATGTTTTTGTTGTAAAAATTATTATTTTTTCAAGATTTTATTAATTTATTCAAGAGAGAGAGAGGCAGAGACATAGGCTGAGAGAGCCTTCCCTGCGGGGAGCCCAACGTGGGACTCGATCCCAGGACCTGGGATCACGCCCTGGGCTGAATGCAGATACATAACCACTGAACCACCCAGGCGCCCCTTGTTGTAAAAATTAAATGAAATGGAGTATATCAAGTCCCTGGCACAGTCTAGATCACCAAAAAGCAGTAGTTATTTCTGTTATTTTTCAGCGTGGCAGAAGAAGCACTGCAATAGAAGAAATCACCAAAAAAGACATCGTGAAGTCATCCCTGGAGAAGCCTGAAGGTGGTTTCCCTGGTGCGCAGCCCTGAAGAATGAAGAGTCCCTCAAGTCGTCAGGGAGGGAGAGTAGAAGAAACCACATGGATGAAACGTGCCTAGTGTCCCAGTGTGGCTGGAGCACAGAGAGCTGAGTGCAGGAGGGAGAAGGGGGCAAAGGGACGTGGAGCCACAGCAAGGAGGAGATGTGGACCAGGCGCAAGAGCTACTTCTTCCCTGAGCAGAAGATGGTGAAGGGCTTTAAGCTAAAGACACAAGAATCGGGTAACAGTAGCTGATACTTATACAGCCAGCACTTACTTAGAATCCCTATGTGCCTGACCTCTATTTTAAGCACTTTACCTCTATTAACTCACAGAATCCTCACATGACCCTCTGAGCTAGCTACTAGGAAAACTAAGCCACAAAGAGTTAATGTATTGGCCCCAAAATATATCACACCAAAAGGCCTCAGGTGGATTGAGGCTGAGAGGGAGAAGTTTGGAGAGAAGACAGATTGGAAAGGAGAAGCCATTATTAATGAGTTAGGAGAGGGGCTTCTGGGTGGCTCAGCCAATTAAGTACCCGACTCTTGATTTCAGTTCAGGTCATGGTCTCAGGGTCCTGAGATCAAGCCTTGCATGGGGCTCCGTGCTCAGCGGGGACTCTACCTGAGATTCTCTCTCTCCTTCTGCCCCTTCCCACCACACCCCGCCCCCCATGTGTGTATGCCCTCTCTCTCTCTCTCCCAAAAAAAAAAAAATAAAATGAGTTATGGACACCTGGGTGGCTTAGTGGTTGAGCATCTGCCTTTAGCTCAGGGTGTGATCCTGGAGTCCTGGGATCAAGTCCCACATCGGGCTCCTTGCAGGGAGACTGCTTCTCCCTCCACCTGTGTCTCTGCCTCTATCTCTGTGTCTTTCATGAATACATAAATAAAATCTTAAAAAAAAAAAAAAGGTGAGTTAGGAGAGACCACCCAGGTAAGAGATGAAGGTACCAGAGCTAAGGCAGAGGGGAAGAAAAAGGAGAGGATACTCTTGAGTATAAAATCTAGAGTATGGGGAGTCTGGTGACCAGCTGGATAGGGAGACAAGCTATTGCTTGGGGAAAACCTCTCGTGAATTCAGTGGGCCTGTTTTTTCTTTGAGATACTTCTATAATATTGTCCTTTTCCAAGGGGATGGCTTTACACGAATGACAGCTTGCACTTTCACCAATATCCATTCACTTGTCCCTATCCCCCAAATCTAAACACTCAAGGTATTAGGACTTCAAAAAAAATTCAACCTGCTGTTTTCGCTTTTGCCTTGAAATGGGGTATTTGCTCTTCATCTAACAATAGACCTGTTGTTTCTGTCTTCTAGGAGTTTCACTTTGATGTGTCAAAGGAAATGCCATGAACTCTAGGGGAGAGTCATCACTGCGTGAGTGCAGGATAAACAGCAGGTGTGGCTGGGGCTTTAGGAGAGGTGCCAGTCCGGCTATTCCATTTTTAGGGATAAAAAAAGATGAATATTTCAAATGCTTTGGTTTTCAGGAGTCCAAGACAGTTTCTAAAAGAGTCCTCAAATAGAAACTCAACACTTCAGAGTGAAGCTGCATCAGACAGGGGCCTCTCACTGTCCTGATGATCATGATTAGGAAGCTGAAACCAACATGCTCTTCTTTGCATCACTTGGGTGAAGCAGGTGCAAGACAGATGCACTGTCTGAACACCTGGGTAGGTTGGAGTCAGCTGGTTAGTCTGAACATTAAGCAACGACCTTCCCTTTTAGAACTTTACAAATTAAATTGTGTCCTAGACACCAGTCAAACAGATGATCTGCAATGGCCAGCTTCAGGGACCGGAAAGAGATAATAGCAATAATCCCTTACATACGTATCGTCTCTGTATCTTTCACACAGTGGTCTCACTGAAGTGGTCTTGTCTCCATTAAACAGCTAAGGGATCTGAGGCTTGGAGAACGGTCTTGCCCAAGATGCCAAAATGATGGTGGCAAAGTAGGACAGCCGTGGCTGTAAGCCTAGTGCCTTGGCTACCACACCATGATGAAATGGATTGTGATGGCCTTGGTTCTTCTCTCATCAGAGTCTTCTCTTCCTGACAAGAGAACCTTCTCATTCCTGGGGCGACCCTATTCCCCTACTTAGGAATGGACAGGTAATCTAGTATGTCAGCTTCTCCATGTGGTTAAAGGTCAGACAGCTGATCCAAACAGGCCCATCTTCCCTTAACCCCAGTTCCTTCATCTTTCTCAGTGAACAACACACTCTTCCTGTCGAGGCTGAGATCTTAAACAGCTCCGGCCCACTATACGTACCCTGGGAGAATGACTTTTAAAGAGATGGAGCTAGAAATAAATCATGTTTAAGCTTCTGATTCCAGTCATGTCAGAAACAAGCCCTGCCTCTGGATTGTTCAGTTCAGTTACATTAACCAATAAATTATTTTCAATCCTTTAAACTCATTTGAGTGTATTATCTTGAGTGTTTTGAGTTTTGGTTCAGTCACTTTCAACCAGGAGTTCAGATCAACTGATGCCCAATAGAAATAATGAACCTGAACATGAGCAGCTCAGAGAAGACTTCCTGAACATGCTATCCAGAGCCCCATCCTCACCTTCCACTTCTAGGCCCACCGTCAGTGATGATTCACCCATGGTGCCCAGTAGCCTATAGTCTGGGGTTATTTCAAGGAACTCCGAACTGTTCCTTTCTATAACCGGAGTGGTTTGTTCCTTCCCCTGTCTTGGATTCTCAAAAAGCACACCTTGGGTCAAGTCGGTGGCTGAGATAAAGCTACTGGGAGCCCCTCAGCAATGGGAGGTGGAAGGAAAGTGTAAGATGGGACTACAGTGGGTTGTGCACAGCAATATTCATAGAATCAGAGGGAGGGTGTGGATTCTATTCATCTCACTTGTTTGCACTTGGATGGCTTTCAGGGCACTGAATCATTAAAACAGAATCCTCCACAAGACCTTCATATGGCCAGAAAAGCCACAGGGATTTGCCTGTTGGAGCCTGCTGTCCAGAGCTCTTCCCCATACTCCTTGCATGAAGGCCAGCCCAGCAAAAACTATGACAATCTCTGTGCCCCTTCATGTCTCTCCCAAAGCTAAACAGAGACAGTGATGGGACCTAAATATGTTTACTTTTCCTATTTCTACCAAATATACAGTGTTTCAAAAGAAATGCCTTATGTAAACACAATAACAAAACCTAATGTGCACATAATGAAGTTGAAAGGAAACCGTGCCCTGTTTCCCTCTTCCAGCTTACAAATTGCTTCTTTGGCAATGCTAAATTCTGAAAAAAAAAACTGTAACTATTTTGAGGCATAAATTCCAGCCCCCAAACCAAAATAAGTATCTTTGATTTCTTTAAATAAGGGCATATATGAGGTTGAAGCAATAGCTGTTTCACTGCCCCTTCAGAACGTGCACACCACAATGACGGTCTTGCTACTGGTGGGTGTGCATTTTGACTTGCATGATCTGGCCTCAAGAACATTTCTGACATATTGTTGTTTGTTTTACTCAGGATTAGCAGAAAATTTCTGTGGGTGTTTTACGTCACTGGAGTAGGAAGCACTGTAAAACTGTACCCGCCTGGCTGATATTTCTGGAAAGAGAACTCTAAATTATTAGAAGAAGGAGAGAAGAAAGGGGGTAGGGTGGCCAGGAAAGAAAAGAATGAGTAAGAATCAAGAAAGCCCCAACAGGAAAACCCCACATGGAAAACTGAATTGATGGCAAATGGGAATTCTTGCATGCAGCAGCATTCAGCTCTGCTTCATGGGGAAACCAAAGTTCTTATTGTCTTGGGGTGAAAAAAAAGTCAAGATCTCATCTCAGTGCCTACCAATCTGTGGAACTGAACTTTGGCAAACAACAGTGAGAGTTATAAGAAAGCACTAGAATTTCCCTTTCAATAAACTGCAGATCTGTATATAATTGGAAGGAAGGGGCTAGTAGAGTTTAGTCTGGAAACATTTGGTATGAAGTTTGAGATTTCTCAAATAGTCCAAAGAAGTATAACAGTCACGGAATGTCTAGCCCACTTTATTTATTTTTTTTTTAAAGCACAAGAGAAAAATCAACACTGCAATACAAGAATGGGCAAAAGATGTGAAGATACAGTTTGCCAAAGTAGAACTACAAATGCCAAGACTCAATAAAAGTAAAAGCAAACAAAAACCCTAACATCATCTATAATCAAGGAGATGCTATATAAAATACTAAGGCCCTATTTTTCAATCTATAAAATGAATGCAGTATTTTTTTAATGTGATAATCTTGTCTTTGACAGGATGTCTGGCGACAGGGACATTTTTGTACTGATTCAATTAATACTATCATTATGCCAGTATTTTTTTTTTTTAAACATGTCCTTTGACCCCCATAAGCTTACTTCTAGGAATTTACCCTAAGGACCATTATGAGAAGCACACAAATATTTACATTCATAGTAGCACTGTTTAAATGTTGAAAAGTAGGAAATAACTCAAATGTCTAACTATAAGAGAAGGGTTAAATTAATTTACTCATGTAACAATATTACAAAAATGTTTAAAAGTATTTTTTCGAAAACATTTAGGATCATGGGAAAATGCTTAATGTAATATTAAGAAGCAATATCCTATTCCAAATTTATATTAAAATACAATCTCATACATCATTTATATAATATATATTAAATATATATAATATAGAAAGTATAGTATATATTCTCTGTAATAAATATTTATAGATAGAAAAATATGAGAGAAAATAAAATTTATTCATGGTAATAGTCACTGGTGATAAAACTATAAGTTATTTTGATTTACGTGTATTTTTAAATTATCTATAATTTTTAGTATTTGAGATGTGGGAATCCTAAAAAAAATAAATAAATAAATAACAGCATACCTAAGACATAAACTAGGGAATATTTTTAAGATAGTCAAATAGCCAGATGTAAGTGGGCAAAGTATTCAGTCTTTAACATTTTATTGCATTGATTGATTGATCGATTGAGAGAGGGAGCACGCAGGAGCATCAGGGGGAGAGGCAGAGGGAAAGAGAGAATCTTTTTTATTTTTTATTTATTCATTTTAATTTTTTTTGAGAGAGAGAGAATCTTAAGCAGGTTCCATGCCCAGTGCGCAAGCCCCAAATGAGGCTCAATCCCAAGACCTTAAGGTCATGAGCTGAGCTGAAATCAAATCAGTCACTTAACCAACAGAGGCCACCCAGGTGCCCTGCATTTATTTTTTTAAAAAGCAACGTAGAAGAGTGTCATGAAGTAGTAAAAGGAGCACTGGACTCACAAATATATGTCATATAAAATATGGCCTGTTATATATGTGTATGTGATATACACATATGACACATATTCCCAAAAGGATTTTGATGTCTTAGAATAATATGAAGATGTGTGAAAAGTAGATATGATAACATATACAAAGGGAAACTTAAAAACTCTTCAGAATCAGACAAAAGTGAAAGTTCACAGTAACAAAACATGGAGTATGTTTGTGTGAGCGCTATATTTAACTCGGAGCTTCTTAGAAGTCAAGCCAAATGAGGAAACATAATGAGTTACACAGTTCTAATTAACCGATGAAAGGAAACACACAAGTTTATCTGGAAAGACAGACTTCTTTTTCCTACTGACTTCTAATAGAAATCTCCAGTGTACATCTTTATATAAGAAATATTACAGAGCAAAATAGATATTGATCTTTGACAGAAGTCAAGGACATCATATTAAAATAAAGCTCAATGAATATTTCTATGAGGAGTCAAGCAAGCTAACACAGCCTTGGTATAAGTTGCTTTCTGGTGAGCTAGGTTGAGGCAGGAATAAAACTTAAAGAATCCAGGAAGAATTCAAACTGGCTGTTACAGGCTGGATTTGGAACACAGGGTGTTTCATAAAAATTTTAATCCATTACCAATATTGAAAAATCAGATTTTATATAAAAATCCAATGTTGACGTTTCTTTTTAAAAGGCTGCGGTCTTTGGCAAATTAAATCACTTTCTTCATAGCCTTTGGATGGCCTTTGGCAGCCAATCACTCTTGGGTCATTTGTCCATCATCATCTCAGCTAAAAGTCTTCCTACATGCTGGCCTGACTCCTGGACATGAGTGCACATGTGAGTCTAGATCTAGAAGAGTGAACAGATAGCACACCCTTATCTCTCAACTATAAATTGTTCGTGTTGACTAAATCTAGACAGCAGTCCGTTTAACATTGAGCTCTTAGATGGTACATTAAAAGGCGGCATAATTGATTCCATAAATCAGAGAAAGTTCATGAAATAACATGCTTGGAGCTCTAATCTGATAGAATTGGGCGCCAAGAAAACAACTGTTTTAAAGAAGGCTTCTGTTTAAGTCTGAGGGCATTTAGAATTCCGACTTTCTCTGAAGACCAAGGTAGTTGGCACACAATCAAGCAAGGACCGCCTCTCCCACTACATCATGACTTTCCCTCCTTTCTCCTGCCTCCCTGTGCTGACTTTTCCCAGCACTGTCATGAGGCATTTGTCTGAGTTTTTCCCAGGGGCAGTTTCCCAACTTTGCACTGGCCCACATACACTCTTACCAGTTCTCCCACCCTGCCCCCACACATGGTGATTCATGCTAGAATCTTGTGAAAAGGCAAGTGGGAATTCTGAGTTCAACTTGTGGCATAGAAATGAGAGGTGTTAGCTAATCCATATGGAGACTGAACTAAAAAAAAAAAAAAATGTCCTTGACTTTCTGAGCCAGTGTTATAACCAACCAAGCTAAGATGTCTCCAACACATTTGCCCACTGGACTGTCTTTCACAGTAACAAGAAAGAGTAGTTTTCTTTAGTCAAGCCATCTGTGGCAGAGGGTGTTGGTTGCATGGTCAATAGCCATCTCCTATCTTCTTGCTCATGGTTTTCTGGGTGAGAAATTTGAGACGGGCTCAGCTGAGAAGTTCTTGCTTAGAGTTTCTCATCTACATGGAGACAGATGTTGGCTGGGGCTGCCATCGCTTAAAGACTGGACACTCAAGACAGCTCATTCTTGCGGTTGGAGTTGACGTTGACTATTGGCTTGAGAGCTCAGCTGGAGTTGTTGACTAAAGAACCCACAGGTAGCCTCCCCTGCATGGTGGTCTCAGAATAGTGAGACTTCTTTCATGGCAGCTGTTTCCAGAGTGAGCACCCCAACAGAACCAACACAAGATGTACTTTGTATCCAAGCTTCAGAAATCACACATCACCCCTACCATGTTCTATGGAATGTTGCTGTCCCAAGCATGCCCTGATTTAAGCAGGTAGACCATAAGCCTCACTTATCAATGGGAGAAGGGTCAAAGAACTTGCAGGTATGTTTTAAATCTGCAAATTTTGATGGATCAGCACAGTATACTCATCCAAGCTAGCCCTGCATTTACAAAGTCACATGCTGTCCTAGTCAGCTGCTCATTTTAGTGCAAGAAGGTTCTGTTCTAAGTTTGCCAATTTTATGAGGGACTGTGGGTGAAAGGCTTCATTATTTTGCTACCTCATTTTCCCTGTCATTTCGTATTAACTACAGAGGAGTCTGGTGCCTTGTCAGGCTGGCCCGGGTTTCTCTACTCCTCTATTCCCTCTTTTCCTCCCACTTCCTTTTTCCTCCCTCCTTCCCATTCTTGCTCTCTTGTCTTTCCTTCCCCCTCCTTCCTTCCCTCCATCTCTCTCATTTTCTCTTTTTCCACCAAAACTAGATCTTTTTGCTCCACAAACACACAACTTGGTTCAGACGGGACATCTCACCATTGCCCTGAAACTACCGAGCTGAGACTAAGAACATTCTGGAGGTTGCAGTTGCAAATTCCTGGGTCCAATTATTGGTCCAGAAGGAAAAGACTTATGAGCTACTCAGCCAGGCCTGTGAGACCAGACTCTTTGAGAGCACTGAAGCACTGAAACATGCCAGGGTGAAGACTTGACTTAATTGCTACATACACATACCCATACACTGGTACATGTAGGCATGGACATTTAGGCATGGACGTTAGACAGGCATGGACATTTAGGCATGGATATTAGACATGAAAGCTAATCTATTATATCTGAGTAGCAGAAAAACATTTAATCAATTATGTATAAATGGGTTCTAGTAACACAAAATAGCTCTCCCTAAATCAGCATTCCCTTCACCAGTTTTCTATTACCTTCAACATAATTGGCTGATTTGCAGGCCACTTGCAACCTGCCCTCTGTATTCACAACATCTGTGATCTCCACAGGCAATGATGCTGAAATATCCCTGTCTACCTGCCCAGTTCATTGATTCCTGTCATGGGCCTCCAAGTCTACCTCACCAGAGCACAACATTTCTGGTCACATAAAATTAATCTCAAACATTACTCACTTCCAGACAAGTAGTTATAAACAAATGTTTAGACTGATGGCTGGACTCATCTACTCTTGAGCTTAAGGCAGATTCATGTTCTCAAGAACCCATCCTCTTTGTGCCTGCACTTCCACTACTGGCCATGTCAACTTAGAGGTGTCTCCCTTGTAGCAAAATTCCCATTTCCTTACATTTTTATTTTTATGCTTCTTTTTAAGAAGCAATATGAAAGATGAAAATGAAAATAACTTGTATAACTTCAACATTTTTTTTCCAGCACAACACTGCCCTAGGCATGTGTGGCTAGGTCACTTAGTCCTGGAAGTTCACAGGATATAGGAGCTTGGTTTTATATATATCGTTATGTAGGTGCCTAAGTAACACTCAAATGAATGCTTTACTGCCTCTCTCAAATAAAAAATGTTGATGCAGATCATCCTCAATTATATAGCAAAGGATGCGCAGTAGCAGTGGTTGTACCCCCAAGAAAGGGTGCATGTGTTTTTTGGGAGGATTGGGGGAGGTGGTAGCTATTAGGAATGGGAATTTGGAGGTACCTGTGCCTATTTCCTTCCTAAGAATGGGAAACTACTTAATTCACATAATAAGAAGGACAAGGAATGTATAAATAGTGGACAAAAATTCAAGTCCCATCTTAATGCAGTACAAATGGAGGAGGAAGTAAACAAATAGTGGTCGAGAGTTCAGATTCTGTGGTCAAAACCATCTGAACACAAACCCCAGTTGTGTGATCTTGGGCATAACCAATAATCTCTTCAAGCCTCAGTTTCCTCTTCTGTAAAAGGAAAATAAGAATAAATACCCCATATAATTATTGTAAGAGTGCAGTAAAATAAACTGGCACATTTCCTGTGCACAGTAAATAATTTTTTTAAATGTATGCTGCTGGTACATTATAAAAGGCAGAACGAAATATGGTTTATCATGCTCGTTCAAATAAAAAATATAGGAGTAAAGGGAAAGTAGTGATTACAGTACCCATGACGACATTTCTCCAGTCATCCTCTTCGTTTATGCAGCACAATTAACAATATTCTCAATCTCAAATGTAATCTCTCTTTAAAAGATCATTCCTGTTGCCCTAAGTATTGAAACATGCCAGGGTGAAGACTTGACTTGATTGCTACATACACATACCCATATCCTGGCACATGTAGGAACAGCCAACTGCCCCATTTCTTTTTTCTCCTTTACAAGAAAACTCTTCAAAACAACCTTCTATGCTCACTGACTCTATTCCCTCCCCTCCCACATGCTTCAACCCATTCCTACTTGTCTCTCATCAGCCCCCTCAGGAAAAACTCTCATCACAATCAGCACCAGCCTCCAGGTCTTACATCCCTATTCATTCCTCAGTGATCTCTCCTAGTCCCTGGCTTTACATACAGTCTATAACTTATGGCTCCCAATTTTTGTATTTCCAGCATTGACCGTAGGCCTACTGTCTAGATTCATATGTCTATCTTTCAACTAGACATTTCCATCTTATCATCTAACGGAAACCTCAAACTTAAAATGATCACAACTGAGCACTTGATTCACCAATCCTCCCCAAAATAAAATTTAAAAGCTTTCATCTCTTCTAGTCTTACTCATTTCAGCCAATGGCAACTCTATTGTCATCCTTTCAGTTGCTCAGGCAAAAGCCTTCCAGTGAAGAGTTGAAGCCTTGACTTCACTCTTTCTAGTACATCTTGTATCTAATCCTTCAGCAAAGCCTGAGGGCCTTGTTTCCAAAATAACCCAGAATCTAGTCACTTCTCACCTCTCACCACTAGATCCCTAACCAAGCTACCACAATCTCTGGGTCATTGCCATGGCCTCCGAGGTGCTTCCTCTGCTGCCATCCTGTCCCAACATCATCTCTTATAGTAGCCTGAGGAAACTGTTAAAAACATGACAGAACAACCTTCTGATCAAAACTTTGGGGGGGCTTTCCATTTCACTCAGAGAGAGTGATCGGGTCCTGGCTGTCTCCATAAAATCTGTTTCCTACCAGTGTCCTCGTGCACTTGGCTACCTCAGCTTGGCCGCTGCAACTGCTTCCTGTTCCTCTGCTTCCTGTCTTGCCCTTCCTTCCCTCAGTCCTGCTCTGATCACACTGGTCTCCTTTCTGTTTCTTAAATATTCTGTGCCCACCCTTTGCTATAGGCCTTTTGCATTTGCTTTATTTTTCTTCTTACCACATAAGAACACTAGACGTACTCTACGTGTTTACTCATTTATTTATCTTCTCTCAGCCTCTGCATGAATGCAAGCTTCATCATTAAGGCAAGGACTTAATTTTAATCACTGGTTTAGTCCCAGTGCATGAAACAGTGCCCGTCCCACAGTAAATGCTCAGTAAATATTTGCTAAAAGAATGAATGAATGAAGTGGTTTTCTACTCAATGTACGATCGGCAGTAGGCAGCACAAGGTTTTAAAAGTTAAAGGAGAAGATCAGGCTTGGGGGAGTTAGAAAAAAATGACAGTTAAAAAAAAAAATCAATGAAATTGATTGTCGAGTTACAGCTGTCCATTAAAAGCTGCTTTTTCCATTGCTGAAATTTCCAATCAAAGAATCACTCCCCTGACTAAAACCCACACGAGGCTGAGTCATATAGGACATGCTGCTAGGCCAGTTTTTCTCCTGTGTGACCTGAATGACTCAAAGTGCCAACGACAATGTAAGCCTCTGTCCCAGGAACTCCACTGAGAAGTCTGGAATCAACTGTGGACTTCATTCAAGTATATCTTGCTTGACTTGGTTAACTTGAAACTGTTCATTCCTTGAACAACATTGCTCTTGTATCCTTTGTCATCCACTTGCTGTATGACTAATTTGAACGTTAACATTTTTAAGTGAAAATGCTTTGATGCTAAACAAAAGCTTTTGCAGACTTTCAAATGTCTAGATATAATATTTGGTGGGGGGAGGCAACTTAAAACTTGCTAATCAAAAACTAAATATACATGATTTTAATTGAGTGCCAGGAGTCCAAATCTATTATTGAAGCGTAAGAACATCTTACCAAATGCTAAGTATTGTGGTATGCTATCTGAATTTGTGCCCCATATTTTAATGAACCCTATGCTTAGTTCTAAGACATAAAAATTTCCTTCCCTTCACCCCAACTACATAAAGTGAGATGAACAGCAGTGAAGTGCCCAATCTAATACAAAAGTGTTGAGTTTTATTATTATTGCTTATTATCATTATTTGTTTTGGAAAAATATTTTTAATACTTTTTTTAAGATTATTTATTTATTTATTCATGAGAGACACACAGAGAGGAAGTGGCAGAAGCACAGGCAGAGGGAGAAGCAGGCTCCATGCAGGGAGCCCGACGTGGGACTCCATCCCAGGACTCTAAGATCATGCCCTGGGCTGAAGGTAGATGCTAAACCACTGAGCCACCCAGGGATCCCCTGTTTTAAGACTTTTAATGAGGTTTGCAACTATCTTCACAATTGGTTTAGAAGTCCATATTCATATTAAATGACCAGACATAAATCTTTTAGATAATAGGAGGTTCAAAGACATAGTTCAAAACCTTCACAGAGCTCCCAGTCTAGAGGACAAAATCTTTATAATCGTGCTACTAGGATCCAGGAAAGACATTGTCAATGCGTGGAAAGATGGAGGCATCGGACTCTGAATGTGGCTTTAGAGGGAGAAGGTGCAGCCAGGTTTGTGAAGGCTTCCCAGGAGACCAACTCTTAAATCTTGAGGAATGAGTAGAAGGTGACCTGACAGTAAAGATCTAGAAATGGAGGAGGAAGACAAGAAGGGAAAGGTTATCTGAACTGTGCTGTCCAACACTGTAGCCACTATTCACTTGTGCATATTTCAATTTCAATATTTGTTCATATTTCAATTTCAATTAATTAAAAATCAATGAAATGTAAATTTTAGTTTCTTGGTCACACTGGCCACATTTCAAGTGCTCAGTATCTACATTTGTCTAGTGTTTACCATATTGGACATCATCAAAAAAAGCTCTACTGAAGAGCACTGGCTCTGAACAAAGAGTGACAGCCCAGAGACCTAAGAGCAGGTGTTGGTGGGGATAACTACAGGTGGTTAAGTACTGCTGGAGGGCAGGCCATCCAGAGAGGGTACCCAGGTGATGAGGCAAGAGGTGTAGGCCAGTGTAGACGGACCATGGAGCTCCTTGGCTAATATCACAAAATGTAGAAAGATTCAAGTCCTGGCAAGTTCTGCCTCTCATTATGAGCCAGTCACTACAGCACTGGAAAGCTGCATAGTCAAAACGTTTGAACAAGCATCCTTAGTTCACCAATTGTGTATATGAAACCATATGTCTTCCGGTAATGATGGTAACTTACCACATCATGAAATCATTACTTTTCTTTGAAAAAAGGAGATCAAATTTTTTATTTGAGCATCCTATCCCCTTTCTATTTTTTATATATTAAAAAAAATCTGTGTAACATTTTACACTTAACACAAACTGGGTTTTTATAGTTTCTTGGGTCTACAATGCACAGATTTTGGTAGAGCTAAGTCTTGGCCATAGGAACACATGGTCATGCTATTAAGAATTCAAGAATAATTGTAGGTAAAAAAATAATAATAATAATTGTAGGTAAGCTCAACCCAACCTCACCAAGCATTTTTCCTCAAAGACCAAAATGAGACATTAAAAATAATATAGGTAAATTTAGAAATAAGCAGGAGTGGATCACTCATTTAGGATTCCCTCCCCTGCAATCTTTGGCTCTCTTAGCAGACCATATGAGGGCACAAGGAAACTGGGGTCAAACATCTGTTGCTTCGCTGTGTGGCTTTGGTTCAGTCCCTTAACCTCTTCAACCTGTGTCTGCATCTGTAACAGAGTGTGAAAAATGCTTCTCTCAAGATGTGGTGGAGACTAATTAAGATATGCAACAGCAGTTAGCACATGACATCACTCTGTATGTTTGTTGCGGAAGGTAAAGAGAATGGGAATGGCTGCTTGCTAGGCCATTTAAATACCTGATGATGCTACAAGTTTGTCCCAATACTTCTGGCAATATTTCCTGACATGGGTTTTAAGGCTTTTTACACCAAAATTCCACATCAAATGTTATGAGGTAACAAAACCACAAAAAATTATAACTCACATTTATCTCAGGCACAAGAGCCTACAGGCTTTATGAAAATGGATGTTTATCATGGAGGTTCCCAAACTTTCCCATTCATAGGACACTTAATGACTCAGTAACTTTTTTCACAGGGCCCCCACACAAAAATGCATACCTAACATCTTTATTGGTTAAGTAGTTAAGGCCAAACAACACACCATAATGATCCAGGCAATGTTCAACAGATATTTCCTAAGAAAACTTAAAATAAGCCATAGCACCCTTATGACTTCATTGCAGCCTCCAGGGCACCTTGGTATGTAGTTTGGGAACCATGGATTTAGTATTTTACACTTTACAAAGCACATTCACACCCATCAACTCACTTATCTTCACCACCAGCCCTATGAGACCTGGAGTGGAGGAGAAAATTGAGACTACCAGAGAATGTATTCAAGATTTCATAGCTAGGAAGTTGCAAGTCAAGACACAAGTTTACTGGGTTCTGACTCCAGAGTGTTCCTCCTTATCTGTAAGCTGTTTCTTCCTCCACTCAGAATGTCAATGGCATCTTTTAAAAATCTTCATTATTTTTCTGTATCATTTCCCATGAAAATGTAGTAATTCAGGTACTCAAGAAATATTTCTGTGTCAGGATGTACTTTTTCAAATTTATATTTTAATTCCTCAACTAGACAAGGTGGTATCCTGAAATTTTTTTACAGGAAACGAACCTCTACACACACACACACACGAGAAAAGAATTATAGCAGATGAATACATGTTTCAGAACAAAACAAGGCACAAGTTTTCAGATAAAATAATAGAAAAGCGGTCACAGAAATTACAGAATGAAAATAATAATAATAGCAGCAGCTATCAGTTAGCGAAAGGTTAAAATGTGCCAGGCACCTGAACCAAAGGCAGACACTTAACTGACTGACCCACCCAGGTGTCCCTGGTTCACATTTTAGAAGGCAAGAATCTTGAGGATCAGAAGAGGAACTTAACTAATATATTACTGAGAAAGAGCTGGAATAGCAAAAACATCTTGAAAAAAAAAAAGTGGGGCACCTGGGTGGCTCAGTGGTGGAGGGTCTACCTTTGACTCAGGTCATGATCCCAGGGTCCTGAGATGGAGTCTTGCATCAGGCTCCCTGCATCAGAGCTGCTTCTGCCTCTGCCCATGTCTCTGCCTCTCTCTCTCTCTGTGTCTCTCCTGAATAAATAAAATCTTTAAAAAAAAATTCATAATGGATCACAGACCTAAATGTTAAATCTAAAATGATAAAAAAAACTTCTAGAAAAAAAATACAAGAAAACTCTTGATCTCAGGACAAGCAAAGATTTCTCAAGACACAGAAGGCAAGACCCATAAAAGAAAAAGGGTAATCAGACAGACTTCATCAAAACTTAAAAGACACTTGAAAAAAAAATTAAAAGCCACAGACTAGAGGTTTGTGACAGGTATCTGATAAAGAATTTGCATCCAGAATTTACAGAGAATTCTCGAAACTCAGTAATAAGAAAACAACTCAGTTTTAAAATAGGCAAAAGATTTGAACAGAAAGCTCACCAAAGAAAATATATGGATGGGGGATCCCTGGGTGGTGCAGTGGTTTGGCGCCTGCCTTTGGCCCAGGGCGTGATCCTGGAGACCCGGGATCGAATCCCACATCGGGCTCCTGGTGCATGGAGCCTGCTTCTCCCTCTGCCTGTGTCTCTGCCTCTCTCTCTCTCTCTCTCTCTCTCTGTGACTATCATAAATAAATAAATAAAATAAATAAAAATTAAAAAAAAAAAGAAAATATATGGATGGGAAATAAGCACCCCAAAATGCTCAAAATTCTTTATAATTAGAGAAATGCCAATTAAAACCACAATGAGATACCATTACACACCTACTAGAATGACTAAACTTTGTAAAACTGACAAAGTCAAATGCTAGTTCTTGTAAAGTTACACATACACTCACCATAATCCCACTCCTGGGTATTCACCCCTCAGAAAATGAAAACATATGTTCACACAAAGACAAATGTTATAACAGCTTTATTCATAATCACCAAAAAAACTAGAAACAATCCAAAGCTATAAGTTGTAAGTGGAAAAACAAATTCTGTTACATCCATAGTATGGAATATTACTCAGCAAAAAAAGGGAATAACGGATATAGTGTTTTACTGCAGTGACAATTTTTTACCCTTCATTTCCCTTTGAATCAGTTTTACAAAGTATCCTTGCTGCCGTCATACTTGTCATCACGTTGTTGTTAAGTAATGGCAACTTGCACTTTAATAATCACATATATTACAATTTTATTTTATGGATCCAATGAGCTAGTTAGGTGAGTTGTATTTTAGAAACGTTCTAGGCTCCATGATGGGATTCAGCAGACATTCCCTAATCATCAGCAACACACTCACAAACACCGAACCCCTTGGCTGATCACACCCCTTAGGTATTGATTTTTGCCAGTTTCAATTTCAGAAGGTGAACTTACCTTCGATGTGTCTTCAGAATTTCATGGAGTTTTTACTATAACCTCCTAAACACTGAGTGTTGAGGGAAAAGTCTCTGCTACTGTCTAATCAGGGAGACGGATCATGACTTTCCTTGGAAAAACCCAATTTCAGGTCATCTTATTTTTTTGTAAGAAAACTAATTTAATCATTTAATTGCTACTATTTTAGTAGTATCTCATATGAATGACTTGATATATCTGATATATTCTTCATGAGGAAAATATGGAATATGGCATATGTAAGATATGATTTATAATCCATATGGCTCAGAATGGTCCATCCTTTTATTATAAAAATAAAATTATAGTTCCTGTTCTAAATCCACTTGAGGTAGACTATTACTTTGGTGATACCCAATGAACCATACCACCTAGGTATGCCTTGATGCCTTTGTTTATTTCCCTCTCACATTGGCCCTGGGCTTGGTCATATGAGTATAAGGTTTCATAAGTGCTCACACACTGGGCCTTATCTTCTTGGAATACTCACCCTGAGAACATTTCTTTGTTGGAACCCAGATCCCATGATATGGAAAGCTCAAGAAGCTGCAGAGAGAACACAAGTACAAGAAGAACCCTTCTCTTTCTCTACCTGCCATCTCCAATCCAGTCTGGCAGTGAACCATATTTGATCCATGGAGACAACATCAATGCTCTAATGCAGCAGTTTTGAAACTTCTTGGTCTCAAGACCACTTTGTATTCTTAAAAATTATCAATATTGTCATAAGTCTTTGTTCATATGAGTTGTTATACCTAGTGATATTTATTTTATTAGAAATTAAAACTGGGGTGCCTGAGTGGCTCAGTCAGTTAAGGATCTGCCTCCGGCTTAGGTCATGATCCTGGGGTCCTGGAATGGAGCCCTGTGTTGGGCTCCCTGCTCAGTGGGGGAGTCTGCTTCTCCCTCTCCCTTTGCTGTTCCTCTGCTTGTGCACTCTCTCTCTCTCAAATAAATTATTTTTTAAAAAGAAATTAAAAAAGAACTTTAAAATGTACACACTTACTCATTCACTGAAAATAATAAAGTGGGGATCCCTGGGTGGCTCAGTGGTTTGGCTCCTGCCTCCAACCCAGGGCGTGATCCTAGAGACCCGGGATTGAGTCCCACATCGGGCTCCTTGCATGGAAACTGCTTCTCCCTCTGCCTGTGTCTCTGCCTCTCTCTCTCTCTCTCTCTCTCTCTCTCTCTGGGTCTCTCATGAATAAATAAATAAAATCTTTAAAAAAAAATAAAGCATTACATGTTGATATATTTTATTAATATTTTAAGTATTTTGTTAATATTAGTAACAACTATGTTTAAAAAAATAAACAGTGAGGAGATGGAATTGTTTCTTGGTTTTTGCAAATCCCTTTAAAGTCTGGCTTAATAGAAGATGGCAAGATTCTCATATCTACTTCTATGTTCAATTTGTTGTGATATGACCTATCAGGTAGCTTTGGAAAACTCAATACTCATGGAAGAATGAGAGTGAAAAGAGCAAATAATGTCTTAGTTTTGTTATGTAAGTAGCTTCAACTCTATGGAACCAGGCACTTTGAGAACCAAGGGATGCTCTAAGGGATGGCAAATGAATCACCTCCAGGTCCCTGGTCCCTGAATGCCTGAGTAGAGCACAGCCCTCTGCCAAGCTGGAACATTCACCAAAGACTGTATTAAAGAATATCTGTGGTCTCCATTACAGGAATATATTCCCACTAGGGGGAATAGACCCCCACTAGGGTCTCAGGAGAGAGGCCCCTTCTCTCCCTTATATTACTTTAATCTACAATCAGCTCACAACCAACTGCATCTCCAACTTCAACCATCTGATTCCTTGTTTCACTTCCAAAGGACTACCACATGATGACGACACATCACGCATGGAAGAAGTCAATTAAGTGCTGCCCCAAGAATTACTTGTTTATGTATTCAATACTTTATCTTCATTCCCTCTGATGATCTATTTTCAAAGATGTTTTTCTTTATATTTTTGTTAACATTTTAAGAATCTGTGTGGCATGACAATAACTACTTAAGGGGAAGATAAGATTTCCTTCTGTTTGAGTGTGATACTGTGACGTATAAGAGCTAAAGCTCGGCTAGTTTTTCTTTCCTAGTCCCATGCTGGCTTATTTTAACCGGACAAGGTAACATTTGTTGTAAGGTGTAGGTAACCTAATGTTAGCCGTGTGGTCTCAAGTGTGGATTCCGTAGTAAGACCAAGTTTTTTTGTCACTGAGGTGTTCTGAGCTGTACCTTGATGTGTAAAAGAAGAAATACTGGTTAAAACAACTTTCACCTTCTAGGATCTACTTTTTAAATCTTCTGTCCCTTGTAGTTCTCAACTGCATGTACCAGGGCTCTAGAAACTAGTAGTGATACTGAACCAACTGGATGGGAGTAGCCACGGATAGGGCTTGTTTTCCAAAGAAGAGCGTCGTTTAGAGTAGCGAAATTCTAAGCCTCCTTAGGCATGTTGTAAAGCTGTTCAAGAAGTAACTCTGCAAGTTTTGTGAGTGGAAATGTAGTGCTCAAGTCACATTCTGCTTTAAGAGGTTGTAACAAATACAAATTTTAAAAAGTTCTGTGAAAATGTTTTGTTTGAGGGGGAAGTGGGCATTCTAGATGACAGGGCAGCTGCAGGATATAAAAACTTTAGTGTTGACATGTGTTAGGGATGAGGGAGGTGATGGACGTTGACGCTCTGAAGTCTTAGTGACCTTGCGGTGTGTGCTCCAGTAGCATATTTGGGAGCATCACACAACATGCATCCTCTGTGTCTTGTGTTCTAGTTCCTCACGGGTAATTACTTTCTCCTTAGGGTTTTCACATCCAAGCTGCTTTTTTGGTAGTATTTGTAAAACCTGCTTTATGTCCTAAATATAGTTCCTTAATACCTAAAAAAAAAAAAAAAAAAAAAAGGACTACCACATAGCCAGGGAGAACTCCTCTCCATCACAGGACCCACTCTGAACTTTCTCATGCCTGAGTCTAGATCCAAGACACCCTTAGCTCAGAAAGAGGAAGTAGCCATACCTACATCCCAAACTAAGACCTTAGATATTAAATCCACCTCAGAACGGCTGATAGTAACCATATTCATTCTTCTTAAGATAACCATCATCCTCATCAGGTCCTAAAGCCGGAAAAGGTATTCACTTAACGATTGACATCGCTATTTTATCCAAAGTCTGAGTTACGCAGTATTTGCCACAGTCACTTTGTTCAATTCCCACACAGATAACTAATAACAGCATTGGGCCAAATTTGTAATTTAGACAATTTATTCTGTGCTACCAGACTAGCGATGAGACAGAGTGATAGGTTAGATTTTTCATGACAATAAATAAACTTAGTGGATCCTGATCAACATCTGTGTAAAAAAACTAGGGTAGGGTAGGACAGGACAGGACAGGACGGGGTAGAACAATCCATGCCTGGGTTCATAACAAGTTCTGCATTGACTTTGGGGAACTTACTTAAACTTTTCTCTCCTCAGTGTCCTCATCTGCAAAGTGGGGATAATAGTTTCTACCACCAATTTGCGAAGATTTAGTGGGTTAGTATTTTTAGTACTTAGAATAGTGCCTGGGACACATACTAGGTATTATAAGAATTTGTTAAACATAACATACAAGGTGTGTTTGTGTGTTGCATCATGATAAAAAGTTTGGAAAAACTCAGAGCTAGAGGAAGTGAGATAAAAACTGACCTTCAGCAGACAAATAGGCTATAGATAAGGAAAAGGAGTCTGTGAGGAGTCTGTGAGGGGTGGGGGTTCTAGCATGGGAGCATGGAGGGTAGGGGCCTGAGTTTAAGTCTCTCCTTCCATAGTCCAGGGCACCTATCAAGGGAGGGGAGAAGAACATCAAGAGGGGAGAAAGTTGTTATTTTACCTTATGGGGAATTTTTTGTATTCAAATCCCCTTTATCAGGCAGGACCCAGATGTTTTAGAAATGGTGCCAAGCTGTGATAAATACATACAGGAAATACAATGCATCGAGCAGGGAAAACTGTAGGCTAAATCAGTTTGTTAACGACAAGTACTATGTACTAATCATTTACAGATGATCATTAAAATAAATCCCCAACAGTCATTTCTTATGGTTGTCATTGTTTTCAAAGTTGCATCTCTAAAAAACTCTTAAAGCCACTTACCCAGCTGGGCTGAAAGCCACTTACGATTAGGCAGTTATTTAACTCTAAACCGACCCAAGGAGGATGGACAGTATGGTTTGAAGATCTCCACTTCATACCTTGGAACCCAGCACAAAGAGAATGGCTGTGACTTCCACTAACCTGCACACTAATTTGGACCATGATAAGATCACTCTGAATTGGTTAAGCCCATCTAATTTAGGTCATGGGAAAAAAAAAAAAACAAAACAAAAACAAAAACCTTAAACATCACAATTTTGACATGAGGGCTCATCTGATGACTCCTGTATACAACCATCCAAAGCCATCTGATCTGTTACTGAATAGGAGCAAGACTGAAGGATAACAAAGGTAGGGGCTGCTTGTGTGTTCAGTTGCACTTCATCTCCGTGTGGGCGAAAGATCCGCTCATTTGAATCGGTTCAAAAACAAACCTGCAAGGAAATTCTGTACTGTATGAATCAGAATGAGATCTTAAGGCACCTTAAAAGATCATTATCAAGCAGGCTGTCTTGAGGTAGGTCGTGTATGGTGATAGTCCCACTTGATGGATGAACCAACTAACCCAAAAGAGATTCAGCAATTTGGATCATGAAACTAAAAAAAAAAAAAAAAAAAAAAAAAAAATGAGGGCACTGCAAGTGAGGGCATAGCCAAGCATCCTCAATTCATTGTTCATCGATACATTGGTTCCGTAATGCCCTGGACTTTCCTCATCTTCATTTCTATTATTTAAGAACATAGTGTGTTACAAATCAGGTATCAGCTGTGTAAATAGGTACCCAACCTGAAAGAGACATGTGTCAATGACTTGTTAGGCTGGATTGCCCAAATTACAGTCCGTGTGACTGAATCCAGTTGATGTGATGCAACTGTACACTCACTGAACGTTTCATGGATAAGCTATACCATCACAGAAAATACTTTCCTTCAGATTGCCTGGTGATTCAGGTGGCGGACATCTACCAAAACTCATGGTTAGGGAAGGTGAACGACGGGTTTGTCAACATTATACTCCGTGGAGTGCCAGTCACGAGCCTTTCATGAAGCAGCAAGCTGTTTTGTTTTGTTTCTAATGACATATTTGCATGTACTTAGGAAGGGGTGTGCCCATTCAGATCTGTGACTAGGACACCAGGAAGGCTAGCATTAGAGTGAAACCCATGAGGCAATGACCTTAAGCACAGGTGGTTGCCACAATGTCTATTATTAGGATCAAGGAGATACAGTCAGAAGTAATGTTGCAAGATGGCAGGATGGAAGGCCAGTTTCCCCTGACAAAGTGCAAAGGCATGCCATAAACACTTGCATGAACAAACAGCCTGAGCAGCAACCACAACCAGGAGAAAAATTAGAGGAGGCTTTCCACAACAAAGGAAGTATTGTTCTCCTGCGGTCACCCTTAAATTCATCCTTTGTTGAAGAAGACGCTGAGACTCCAACATGGAACTGTGCATCCCACCCAGCCTTCTCCCTTTGGGCCAAGCGATGGAATAAGTGGATTCATATTAAACGGTTCCTTCTGACTGGGGAATCCCACATCTTTAGTTCAATAGCAAAGACTTCTCCAAAAAAACAATGAGGTGCAGTAGGCCAAGCTGACGACTGGTCAAGCAGATGTGGGCAGAGCCCATCGTCACCCATAGGCCAGCACCTGTCTGACCTGGGGCGGGACCGACTACCTCAGGGTTCCCATTTCTTCATCTGGACGGCGGGGCTCTCCAAGCTGGCGCTCGGTGATGATTATCACTGTACCCAAGCAAAAAATCTGTCTGCTAAAGGAAATCAAAAGCTAGCAAGAAAACACTTTTTGGTTGTGTAACAGGCATGGATGATGCCAAGACAACCGTCTGGGTTCATGCAAAGTCAGAGGGGGAATTGCACAAACAGGGATAACAGGGAATCTGGGTAAGCCCTCCTGCCGGGGAGGCCTCTATCACCCGATGACTCCACAGATGCTCTCTCCTCACCCACCCCTGCCTCCAGTTCGGTGATTAATCCTCTCTGCCACGTCATCAAGGTGTGCCTGGTCTGACTTCTGCCTCCTTGTCAGCAAAGTCCACACAATTCAAGAACATCTATTAATTCCACAAGAAGATCTATTTGTCGAGCTCATCTGAAGCTCTTTGGCAGAATGAAAAGGGATTTATCAGATTCATAATGGAGTAATTTAGTAAGTTCAAATAACATTAGAGGCAGCAAGGAGATAAAAGGTGACTAAGATTGTGACCCAGAGGCTCACAATCCAGTGAGGAGCCGGGTAAACAGACAGCACAAGGTCAGCTCCATACTCCAGGTAGCTAAGGGTAGTTAGAAGCCACAAGAAATTTCCTGCACTGCCCAGGTATGCTTATGCCATTTCTCCCACTTGTTTTTCAACTGGCAAAAATCCTCAAGAAGAGCACATTGTCTTCAGAGGGCCGCCACCCTATACCCCCTCGTCTGGTCGGGTAAGGACGAAAGAAAATAATTATTAGGTGGGGTTCTGAGTGATAGGATTCGGTGTAGGTTCAGTTAAGCTAGCAAAGCCCATTTGTGAAAGAACTTCCTGTAAACAAGGTACTATGACTGTCTCCAGCTCATGATGAATAAATGAAATCATTTATCACAACAGGCACATTGCCTGAAAGAAAGTGCCCCACGCAGTAATATGTCTTTTATTTTTCCTGTTCTGGGGTGTGGTTAGGTGACTTTCCCTTGATTAAAGGACTTTTGGGTCTGGGTGCACAAGGTTAAGAGCAATCGTAGAGTTCAAAGGACCCAGTCAGGAAGTATTTGTGATTTGATAGGGAAAAAAAAAAGAAAAAAGAAAAAGAAAAAAACCAAAACGCTTGATGTTACAAAATTAGAAAAACAAAAAAACAAAAACACACTCGTGCACACAAAAACCTTGGTAAAAACATTTTTGCCTCATTGGCTTGAATTTTAAATCCTGTGATTATCTTGTGGGATATCTTATGGGGAAAGCTTTCCCCCGAGACTTTCTCATTAACAGATACAGAATAAAACACAATTACAATTAAAGACAATATATATTGTTTTCCTTCCCCTATCTCCTTCCCAATCTCGAATACTCTCTTGCCCAATAAAGCCCTCTGAATATAGAAGTGTTCATTCCATTCTCCTCTTAAGCTTTTGTCCTCTAGATAGCTTCCAAATCTACATAAAGATTTCTTATTCTTGCAAAATGGGTTTTCTTTGCTATGGTTTCTCCTTCTGCTCAGAACAATGAAAAACTCACCATATTCCTTCTCCATTATATTTCAATAGATTAAGAAACTGTACCTGAAAATTAGCATCAAATTTAAACCTGAACTTGAAAGATCAAGGACCAGTGTTTGTGGTTTTAAATTCTCTGCAGAGGTGAAGGTGGGAGGAAGACAGAGACCTAGGTGAGAGACCACCCCCCTCCCCACCCACCCCACCTCCCCTCCACCCTGGGCTTTTCCCAAATCCTTTTCCATTAAGTTCCTTTTCGGGGTGCGGGAGGGTGATGGTCAATTAATTACAGGTGCTGGAATTATCTGTAGGAGCGATTAGAAAATAATGGCCAATGGTCCTTTTCTAAATTATAGCAGGAGTAAGAGAGCAGAAGGAGAGTGAATGTTTCTCAGGTTTGTTACTACTAACTCTATAGTTGCTTTATTGTGCGCTCCTAGCTTTTACGCTTTTGCCAAAAATAAATAAATAAATAAATAAATAAATAAATAAATAACAAGTTAAAAAAAATTAAAAAGTTTTCAAAATACTGAGAGATGAAATAATAAAGGGGAAAAATTCTCACATTTAGGGGGGAAAATGTGAGAAATTAGAAAATACCAACAGCTAAGAATACACTGCGCGTAGTGCTTTGTGCCAGGCACTCTTCTGAGCACCTTACGCTTATTAACTCACTTACTGTCACACTCCCATGAGGTTGAGACGATTATTAACCACATTTTACAGCTGAGGAAATGAGGCACAGAGTGGTTAAGTAGCTTGCCAAGGACACACAGTAGCAAGCTTGTATTTGAATTGAGGCAGTGCAGCTTCAGCATCTGCTTAATTTTGTTTTTAAACCATTAGGCCGTATTCTCTCTTTATGCTTTCACCCCCATCTCACAAGAATTTATTGAGCTGCATGTGTGTGGTAGGATGTGGGGGGAACCGGTAGGGATTTTCAAAGGAGGTTAAAATAGGACGCAGCTGAGGCGAGAATCACCACCGATTAAAGGGCAGAGGGGGCTGGTCACAGACTGGGTTACCATTTAGTCTGGCAACAATACCGATTTGGGATATCCAGGGCAACCTGGAGCCATACCTTCCAGAACCTTCCTTCCTTGGAGCTGGAGAGCAGGATAAAGCCACCTCCGAGTCTCCTGGTGGAATTAGCCACATGAAAGGGGTCATCTCCTGCCCCAGCCTCCCCAGGTGACATTCCTTCAGCTCAGGGGCTGTGAGGCCTGCGCTTGACTGTTCCCATCCCCACCTGAGTTTTTGGTCCCTAGACAATTTCTTCCAGAGCAGCATCCACATCAGAGCCTGTGCTGAGCCCCTCTGCCTTTCTTTCCACCCTCTCTTTTATCACTGTCCTGGGAACACACGTTGTCCTCCTCCATTCAGAGAACAGCCAAACATCTGCCTCGGAAGGAGCCTGGGTGATGGGTGATGATTGGCTTGGGGGGGTTCTCAGCCGGGGCTGGGAGTTATTGAAAAGGACCAGTTGTCCACCTTGGGGGAAAGGACAGCAGCCCCAGAGCCTCACATTGTCCAAGAGGAGGTGGGGATTTGTTTAAAAGCTTGGAATTGAGATTCTGATTCAACTCCTTTGTTGCACAGCCAGGAGCTGGGGCCCAGAGAGAAGCGACTACAGGGGGGTCATGGAGCCAGTTGAATGGTGGATGGGAAACTAGGACCCAGACCCAGTGTCCTTGGTCTCATGGCAGCTGTTACCACCACATGTTGAAGGAAGGCACCTGCCTCTCCCCCCCAGGGACCGCTACTCAGACTGCCTCCTGGGGACTCTTCCAGAGACAGTCACAGCCGAGTGTTTTCATACATCTCTCTCTTCAACTCTTGCTCTCTTAGTCCATAAATCCCCCTTTAACAGGAGAAAAAAGTGGCTGGTTTCACCTTCCCCACATGTTTGCCTCTATATTCGTTCTCTGTCCTACTCTGATCTTTCTCCTAGACTCTTCCTTTCACTGTCCTCCCTTATTATTCTTTATTGTTTTTGCAACCAGTTCTTGTGAGCTCGGAGATGGCCAGTGGGGGTTTGGGCCGGACCCACATCCACTGCACCTGCTTCTTCACAGCTGGCTTTTCATGGCCTGCCTTCGGGGCTCTGGTCTCACAGCTCCCTCTCTGCTGGTCCACAAGGCAGCAGGATGGGCGGTGTGCTACTGCACGGTCTCTGCTGGTGACCTCTGAAAACCACGTGCAGGCTGCGCCGTGAACCTCGCCAGTCAGCTCCCCCAACGCACACCCAGGATACCTGAGTGGTTTATCTTCACATCCACTCCCCAAGTCCCTACCTCCCAATCCCAGAGGGAGCCCCGTGGAACATCCTGATTCCTGCCCTCCACCCAGGGGTGCTCAGCTCTCAAGTCCACTCCACAATCCCCCTGTCACTCAAAACAAGGTGACAAGAGCTACTCTTATTGAATTGCTCACTCTGTGGCAGGAACCTTGATAGGTCCTTTGCGGAAGAAAAGGAATTCTTAATCTCCCCGTTGTGCAGATGGGGAAGCTGAGCTGTTTTAACAACTTGACCTCTGTCTCGCAGTTATTAAAGGCAGACATGGGGCCTGGAGACCCAAATCTGTTGTGGACACGATCCAAGCTCTTCCCCCTACCCTACTCCACCTCCCCCCCCCACACCCCACTAGCATCCTTATCTTTGTGCCAGTGTTACCAGTCATTCATCTTTCAGTCATTTTACTGGAAGACCCTCTAGTGAACTAATCATAGTCTCAGAATTTCCATATGAGGCTCTGCTCATCCCTTCGTGGCGCCTGTTCATATGTCTCATTCATGCCCCATTGCCCGTCCCGACCTGCAAAGTCCTGCCTTCCCCTGTGAGCTTGCACCTTCTTTCTTTTCTCCTTGGGTCTCTCTAGAGGAAGTAATTAAAACTGACAGACAATGAGGAACTTCCTCTTCTGCTCTTGTTCTTCCCTCTCTTGCCACTTGAGTTTTGTTTTCTCCATCTATGGGGTCCTCCCACGCCCTTCCCTTCCCCTTCGAGCCTGAAATTCAGACTCATTCCTCAGGTGCCTCAGAGTGAAAAAAAAAAAAAAAAAATCAGCTCCCAGAGACAGTTGCTCTGGTTTGGTCAGCACATGATTTGCCTTTCTGCCAGCTGGTTTCCATTCTGCTATCATCAAATAATGATGGCTGGGAGATTTTCCTGTATAATTAAATCTCTCGCCTCCCTCCAGACCACCGACAACTTAGCTTGACTCTTCACGTGTTGGGGGCCCAGCGGTGTGAACATAATTCTTCAGGGAGGAATGGGGGCTGAGACTTGGTTGAAAGCCACAGGGCTTGTCGGGAACAGAGCACCGACCAGAATCTCAGCTTGAGACAGTGTATGGTTTGTCTTAAGAGTCTATTCATCCACGAATGTACAGAGGGAGAAAGATAATTGGTAGATTTTTGTCATTTTTCTTTCTTCCACAAGATTTTCTAAGCTTGTGAAGGTGTCTCCTTTACAGATTAATCTGAACAAAATAAATTCACAACGAAATACTGTCAAAATACACAAATACATGTATCTGATATGCTCAGTTGTTTTACTGCTTTGCAAATACACGCATACAACAGAATTACAGTTTTTGCTAATAAAACCACTTGCTAAAATGGGATTACATCAATATTTAATTTGATGATTGTGCCCCTGGACTAGATTCCCTGAAGGGGTGGGTGGAGGGTAGGGGGGTGGCAGTGACTGAGGTTTTTTTTCTCCTCCCTTGGATAATTCAAATGCAAGATCAGCCTTGGGTAGCTGGGACCAGAGCACCTGCCCTGGCTGCCAGGGATGCTGGAGCTCCTGCCAAGGCCAGAGAGCTTTGGGGCCAGGGTGAGAGGAAGCATGCAGGAGGAGCCCAGGACAGGCACAAGGGGAGAGAGCTGGCTGGCTGCATGCAGACTGCACAGCTTCTCCTTTCTGCCTCAGGGTTTTCTGTTCCTTGTCTTTTCTCCCACTAGGCTTTTCCAGATGATGGTTAGATTCACATCCCACTCCCTAGCACATTGCCATGACAGGCCTCATGTCCTAAGCCCTCCGGGCAGGAGCTGGCACTTTGACCATTATAATTTGGAATCTCCTAGTTGCTTGAATGATGCCAACATCTTTGGATAGAAGTGGGAAGAAAATAACAGTGGCCTGACCACACACAGTTTGGATAGTTTGTGAGTACATCTCTTCAGTGAGTTACAAAGACATTGAAAACATTCACAAAATAACCATCTCCACCAGCAGCAGACAGTGGAAAAAGACAAAGGCACTAAGAAATGCTCGCCACTCAGCCTTCCATTGCCAGCTTCTCCCATCTTGCAGAAGTTTTAAGCTCGATAGCAAACCTACTCGATAGCAAACTGTCTCTTCTTCCGGGTGTATGAAAAACGAGAAAGGTCACCCACTGATTTCAGTAGTGAAACTTTTGCTCATGGAAGGCCAGACGTGCAATGTGGTGGGCAGCATGCAGACAAGCAGGAAGCTACATGTCATAGAGTTACTTGGCCTTCGCAAAGCAGCGGTGGTGGTCACTTGCCTTGATGGGCTATACGTTCCCTCTCCAACAAAATCAACCAGTCCTCCTTGAAATGTGGTAGCAAGACCTGGGAGAGATTTTGTGTCTTCTATAGGATGTACGTGGGCAGCCTAAGTCCATCTTAGAGCAAGAAGAGAACAAGGTCCCAAAAAACCAGCTACAGGTTAGACTTGGGAACAAAGCCCGCCACTCTGGTGTGCGTGAGAATTACCTGGTGTGATGCTCACAACTATCTCTCCCACCATCATTCTGATTTAGCTTATTTGGTTTTGAGGGGTCAGAGACTTCAGATTTTTTAACCCAACCCAGCTGGTTAGAATGGGCAGCCAGGATTAAGAACCACCCACCTAGAGTCCCCAGCTATTGGATGACTGTTCAAAGCCTCACTGAGAAGCATGGTGGCCCCTTTTAAGTACAAAACGAAAAGCTTCTTTTCACTCATTTGGTGCCAGAGACCATGTCCCCAATACCTTGTTTTATGCACAAGCTCTCAATACAGGAAATGGTGCAGCTCCTAAAGAAGATAATGCCTGGGTTCTTAAAAAGCCTAAACTCAACCACTCACTGGGCTGGTGCACAGTATGGGACACAAACAACCTTCACCTCAGAGACTCAAAAACAGAAAGGGGCACCTGGGTGGCTTAGTGGTCATGATTCCAGGGTCCTGGGATGGAGTCCTGCACTAGGCTCCCCACAGGGAGCCTGCTTCTCTCTCTGCCTAGGTCTCTGCCTCTCTCTGTGACTCTCATGAATAAATAAATAAAACCTTTACAAAAGCAAACAAAAAAACAAACCAAACGAAACGAAAACACAGAGCCCACAGTCTTAAGGTAAATTACTTAACCTCCCTGGTCTCAGAGTCCTCTGTAAAAGAGAATGTTAGACTCACTAGACAATCCCTGAACTCCTTTGAGCTTGAAAATTGTGTAAATTTATGGTGTTTCATTCAATGCATCTGATTGTTTCAATCTGTACTAACCTGTTCTTTCCATCTACAAAATAGAAATGAAACACATGAAACATAAAAATTCTTAAGTTTTAAATGCCAAAGAATTTTTAAACTTTCTTTGTAGCTAAATTCAATCTTAAATGTATGAGTTGAAGCAAATCAAGTTTGGTCAAGGCTTATTCTGGAAGAAAGTAATGTGAGACCCAGGCTCGCTTTGACATGACTCCAAAGGACAGGTTCTGAAAGAGGAATAGGGGGCTGGGGGCACATTTCACTTTCCTCTCAGCGCCCTGAGTATGCCATGCCAAAACTGATTTCCAAAAGAACCTGCTAAGCTCGTCTTGACGCACTTCTCTTGAAAAATTGCTGAAGAATATGGACTTCCTATGGCAGATTTCAAGGCGTGGGCTTCCAGCCATGCTTGATGCACGTGCAAATGTGACCACATCTGTTGTCTGTCACAAGGCAGGAATGGGACACGATAAAGTGGTACCCAAAGGCCCTAGGACTTTAACATTTGCAAAAATGAGGCTGGCAGTTTGCCATCGAGTCTATGCACATGAATTTCCTTTTCTGACTAATTTCTTTTGTAGAAAGAGTAATTAGCTTTATTATTAACACTGTCTCTTGTTACTACCTCTAGGCAAATCATTAATAGTCAGCTCAATCATTTAACAGCATTATGGTGCTTGGGCTTTCATATCCCCAAAACTAATGATAGGTAGATATGCACAAGTATATGTACTCACGCGTGTACTTGTGTATGCATATATCTAGTTTTAAATGTGAACATACGCATATATACCATCATCATCAACATCAGTATCAGCCTTTCATTTTATTAATCACCTATCATAGTCTCTGCCCTCAAGAAGCTTGAAATTTAATGAAAGAATACAGGATATCCATAAAAAAGAGATGGTTGACGATGAATAGCATAAACTGTTGGTTCTCAGAGTGTGGTCCAGGGACCTCTGGGGGCCCCTGAGTCCCTCTCAGAGAGCCCACCAGGGAAAAACTCTTTCCATAATAATACTAAGATGTCACTTGCTTTTCTCACTCACATTTCTTACGAGTGTATGATGAAGTTTTCTAGAAGCTACCTGATCTGTGATTTGGCAACAGATCAAATACAGAGCAGGTAAGGAATCTAGCTTTCTTTTATTAAGCCGGACATTAAGGAGAATGGCAAAAATGGAAAAAGTGTCACTCTTCTCACAAAACGTTTTGGTTTTGAAAATTTTGCCTACTCTTTCAGTAAAAATACGTTACCATTCTTAAATGTAATGAGTTCAGCATTATTCTTAAATGAATATTTAATCTAAAAATCTGTTTTCTCAGTTTGAATTTCAAACAAGGTACATATCAACAGATACAATCCACATAAACAAAAGCTTTTGAGTGGACTCGAGATGTATCAAGAAATATAAAGAGCCCTGAACCCAAAATGTTTGAGACTCACTGGCCTGGACTAAGTCCTTCCACTCTACTTATCCAGAGTTCACCTATTTGATCAGGACAGAAAGCCACCTCTTCCCTGAGGACCTTCTGTGATTCCTCTTCCCCTTCTTCAGCCACACATTATATGTCTAATAATTGCTCAAATGGTGTGCACCAAGAACTGCCCTACGGGCTTTCTCATGTATTAGATGTTCCCTCTCTTGGTCCTTCATTGCTCACGGGATATTTTTACTCTGTAAAACATAGGCTACCATTTCTATTAAAATATAAGCCCCTTATGAGATCTCCATCTACCTTTACCTTTGTGTCCCCCAAATTGACAAGTGAATGATGAACGCTGTCAAAATAGTGATCTAGAGATGAACTGAGTAGGAGGTAAGGGAACACTTACCCTGAGGAAATGTGACAAAGACAATGAGATTTGAGGTGGGTCTGAAAGACAGAGGAGGGCTTCCATTACTAAATGGAAGGGGGAAGGCATTTTGAAATGGGAATAACATGAGGTGGGAATGACATGATCGAAGGCACTCAAATAGGGATACTCAAAGAACAAAAGAAACATTAATGCTAAAACTGACATTAAGATTCATATGAGGGATCCCTGGGTGGCACAGCAGTTTGGCGCCTGCCTTTGGCCCAGGGCACGATCCTGGAGACCCGGGATCGAATCCCATGTCGGGCTCCCGGTGCATGGAGCCTGCTTCTCCCTCTGCCTGTGTCTCTGCCTCTCTCTCTCTCTGTGACTATCATAAATAAATAAAAATTAAAAAAAAAAAAAGATTCATATGAGAAGCAAAGGAGCAGAGAGAAAATGGAATTTGGACTGTCAGATAGGTTTTTTGAAAGAAATGATCACATTAAGCCTCTGGTTTCCTGAGGATGAGAAAAAGAAGTAGTAACATTCTGTGGCTTATTTCCTAACATGAAAATTAAAGGAAAAACTAAGCCAGAATTCAGCAGGGAGGGATAGGAAATGAAGAGCACTTCTCACATAGGTCAAGCCAATCCTCATCTTGTGTTAAAAGACTCAGTGTTCAGCTGTCTAATACATACTATACCTTCCTTGAAATAATGTAAAGTTCAAATTTTGAGGTGTTTATGTTTTTAAAAATTGTATTATTTAGTCAAAATTTGATCAAATTAAGGTCAAGAGTTCTCATAAAAATAGCACCTAATTGTTTTTTGGTCTTTTTTTTTTTTTAAACCTGTGCTCACAAAAATAAGCATTTGAAACATGTCAGGCATTTCAAAGTCACTTTTTTCTACGCAAGTGGGTGCCCCTTCTTTGTAAACAAGAATAATATTTTCCTAATAGACATGCCATAGTTTCCACCACCATGTAAAGTTCTACAAAAGTCTTCAAACATTTTGAACATCCAGAGTTTTTAGAACTGGTTAAATATTTACTACTATATAACCAATTTTAGAGGGCAGTAAATTTGAATTAACATGTAATTTACTTTTAGTATTATTTCTAATAAATTACCAGTCAACAACAACAACAAAAGCCCCCAAAAATCAAAAAGAAAAAAGAAATAGTATTATTTCTAATAAATTACCAGTCAACAACAACAACAAAAGCCCCCAAAAATCAAAAAGAAAAAAGAAAAAAAGTAAAGAAAGCTGACAATCATCCTTTCTGGAATGGATTGGGAAGTTAAAGAAGGGGAGCCTTGATCTCAATGAGAGAAAGGGGGAGACAGCCTGCATACATTCTATCCCATGGGAGTCACTGTCCAAGCCATTAACATGTTGAGTGTGTTCTATGGGCTTTGTGTTTGTTTCGATAATGTAACAACAAAAGATGGAGAGGGGATGGTTGAGGTGAAATATGAAACCTGATGAAACTATATAATATTTGCTACCAGTAGTAAAATAATGGAGTTGTGAAATTATGAGTCTTCTTTAGCATATTTTAGATATACAGAATAGCTGGTAGATATTTAACAATTAGAGGAAGGGCACCTGGGTGGCTCGGTGGGTTAAGTTCCTGACTTTGGCTTAGGTCATGATCTCAGGGTCCTGGGAATCCAGCCCTAGCAGGGAGTCCACTTGACCCTCCACAAGTCCCTCCTCATGCTCATGCTCTGTCTCTGTCTCTCTCTCAAATAAGTAAATAAAAATCTTTTTCAAAAACCAAAAAACAATTAGAGGACACATTTCCTATACAAGGGTCATTCATTAGAGACATTTTCTTATAATCAGTTCACCAAAACACTGTTGTTATTTTATTTATTTATTTTTAGAGTTAAAGAGAGAGAGCAACAGGGAGGGGCAGGGAGAGAGGAAGAGAGGATCTTAAGCACGTTGCATGCCATGGATAGATAGAACTCAGTCTCACAACCCTGAGACCATGACCTGACCGGAAATCCAGAATCAGGCGCTGAAGCAATTGAGCCACCCAGAAACCCTGAAAACACTATTTTATTAGAGGCCATACAACCGGAAATTAAAAATAAGCTTAGAAAATTATTTGTACTGCTATTCCCTTAACAGAATGGAATTTTTCTATTATAAGTTTTCAGAAAGTGTCTAATTTTTCCTAAAGTTCTATACATAGTATACAGGCAAACATGTTTATTTTCCAAACCAAGAATTTTTTTTTACAATTCTTAAACCAACTTTGCCTCTACTCCCTGGCACGTATATGCACACACACACCATGCCACACAGATGCAGCAGCAGGAGAGTGGAAAAACCATGGATTTAGAGGCAGAAAACCTCGGATCCCGTTATGATGTGTTTATTAATTGTAAGATGTGAACAAAGTCACTTAATAGCGCCGAACTCCAGTTTCCTGTTTTATAAATTGGTTATCGTAATTACCTCTCTGTTGACCTCAGGGGATCATGGTAACACTCCAAAAAGATGACATATAGGAAAATATTTTGTATAAAGATATCATTTTCACAAAATATTTAAATATATTTCTTATGCTTTAAGGGCTCGGTTTCAATAAGAGCTATCTTTGTTAGGCAAAAGTTGAGTTATGAAACTAAAAGTACAACTTTCCATATGATGTGGAGTTTCCTGTTCTGCGTTTTACAGAGCCACGTCCCAGATGCACGACTATTTATTACCATATGACCAACTTAACTTCAATTCCAGTTATTAGGACATGAAAATATTGACAGAGGTGAGATCTCTGTTGTGAAATAGAAGGACCATGAAAATCTAAAGTGTCATGGGGCATCATCCTTGACTCATGGACTATAATAACGAAGAAGGTGGAGGGTAACTTCAACAAAATGAGGTGAATGGGGAAATAAAAGTTTAAACATCACCTTACTGATAATTTACCAACGAGACTTTCCTGCTAGTACTAGGAGGTCATGCTGACACCTGGACTCTGATGCACCCATGGGGCTGACCCAAGGCCAGTGAGAAGGAAGCCAGTCCTCCTTCCTGGGGCATCCTCCTACGTGCTGCTGGGCTCCACTGCAGGTACCTGTCTGCCCCCGCTGGCCTGATCCCTTTGTGATGGCTCAGGGCCTGGGGTGGGACCTCCCTCCTAAACAGCCCCCTCACTCTCAGTCCAGGCTCCAGACTTCTCCTGACTCCCAACGGGCTTTTCATTGTCTGTTAAATTGCTGCTCTGCCTTATGGAGGCGGCAGTCATCTTAACTGATCAACTAAGTCTGAGAATCTCACACTGAAATGATTACAGGCGCCTGAAACAAAAAGTAGATGGGAAAATGGGTCAGTGGAATCTGTCACCCTGAAGAGTGCCTGAACCATGGGACCATGGTTCCAGGGGACCAATGACCTCTGAACTGTAGCCAGTTGTAACCTTACAGAAATATAGCCCCTGCCCAGGCATTCTGACAATCTAGAGCCTCTGGGTGGAGGGAGAAGGATGTACGCCAGAGGGCAGGACACACACAAGTCAACAACAAGCCTAATACCCAGATGAGGAAGTCATAGATCATTTAGCAAGTTATTAGCAAAGATAAAAATAAGAGCAGAGTTTATTATTTCCAGGTACTCTAAAAGATTGTCACTAATTCAGAGAGTCACAGAGTAGTTACCCTAAATGGGCCCTGAAGATCACATTGTCCTTCATTTTTCAGATGACAATATTGATGCCCGGAGACTCTTCTAGACTCAACTACATTAACACTACATGCAGTAAGCTGTCCAAGACAAACCACTGGAGCAAATATGTTACCATGCACCTGGTCTCCTCCATGTAGGTACAGACTTCGCTACATGCTGCACAAATGTCAGGCCACCACTTTTCAGGAATGGAGAAGGTCAGGAGATGTTATCAGTGGTCATCATTGTATTTCTCTATCACTGATTGTAATACCAACATGCAATAATTGTCTCCATTTCAACCAGGAAACCAGTCAAGTGTGACAAATGTGCCCTGGTTATTCAACAAGTCTCTGGAAAGCATCGCTCTGCTATTTGTAACTTTTGAAAACCCAAAAATGACTCAACGAAAAAAATGATTTGATTGAATTACCTTGTAGAAACTACCTTTAAAACCGGTGAGCCTGTGAATTGCAAAAGGGATCTCAACCCTTCTGGAAGGAGACCATAATAGCCTTTAAAAGCAAGTCAGCCCGCAGCCATGGAGAAAGCAAGGTCTAAAGTTCATAGGCCAGTGCCAGAGATCTGTCTGACAGCCCTGCCATGGTTGGGGAAGGAGCCAGTCTTCTTATGTAATGGGAAGTAGCTTTCAACACAGGGCACCACGAGTGGCTCCCAGTGAAAGCGATGTGTGCGACATGGTGGCTGTCACCCACAGGAACTGGTTTAACAGTCATGTCCTGCTTTGTTCACATTGTGCTTTCCCAGGAAGGTTTTGCAGATCTCGTGTTATTACTCAAAAAAAAAAAAAAAAGGAAAAGAAAAGGATTATTAATCAGGTTAGTACCTATCCTCCCATTTAACTGATGGGGAAACCAGGGTGAGTATTTGGCTTTTCCAGCTTCCTTCCAAGGTGAGTCACTTTGAAGCATCACACCTGGGATGCCATGGCCCAGTACCCTGGCCACGGCAGTGGCCTCCTAAATTGTGATAAAATGCAACAAGTGAGAAAGGGGACCCAGATCTAGGAGGGATTCATCTTTTGGGTTGAATTGGTTAATTTGGGGCAGAGTGAGGGGTGGTCTCTATCTTTTCAGAAAAGTAAGGTTTGGACCTTAAGTTTTTTTTCAAACCATCATGGGACTATGTTCTCCATTATGAACAATTTCCAAGTGTGATTTCAACTGGAAACTTTCTTAGCTCATTCAGGCATGATCTGTGTCATTTAGCAAAACATTGCTTCAGTGTAGAAAGAAACATGCTTTCAGGGGTTTGCTGTGTCTAATGCACAGAGTTCTTACTTCCACTCACAAAAGACTGGCCTATCACCTATTAGCTCATGCTCGGAGGGGAGGTACCAACTATGCGGGTCAAGTTTTGCAGAGGGAAAACAAAACAAAAAAAAATGTGACATGCCCTATATGAGAAAATCCTTCACCCTTGTACAGTAGGAGTTTAAGAAGCATTTTCATATAACTAATGTAATCCCCACAAAACCCTTGTTTTATAGATGAAGCCCCAGAGGCTTGGGGGTGTTAAAGCTTGCCCAGAGATCCCTGGCTTCTAAAATGCTGGAGTCAGAGTCTTGGCAATGCCTCTAGCTCTGCTTCTGAGGCTCCTTCGGACAAATGCCTAACACCACCACCACCACCACCACCACCACCACCACCACCACCTCCCCCCCGCCCCAGCTCTACTTCCCCAAGCAAAGAAGGAAGCCAGGCTTTCTCCATCTAGTACTCATCTCTGATTGTGAGATAAATGCCTTTCTGCTCTTTTCCACAGCAAACCTCCCCCTGCTCTACACTGCTGGCAACACCTAAGTCATCACACCGGTGATGAGAAGGGCCACACTGGCCTTCCTCTCTCCCCACACCAAGCATCATGCCTGTCCCTCATTGCAATAGGTATTCATGGGAGGAAGAAAGGAAGGAAAGAAGGGAGGGAGGAAGGGAGGGAGGGAGGGAGGAAGGGAGGGAGGAAGGAAGGAAGGAAGGAAAGGGAAGGGAAGGGAAGGGAAGGGAAGGGAAGGGAAGGGAAGGGAAGGGAAGGGAAGGGAAGGGAAGGGAAGGGAAGGGAAGGGAAGGGAAGGAAAGGGAAGGGAAGGGAAGGGAAGGGGGAATGGGAGGAAAGCAAGTAAGTAAGGAGTCGGGGAGGGAAAAAGGGAAGAGAGGATGGAAAAGAGGGAAGAATCTTAGAAAACTCTTCTTACCACACAGCTAATCACATAGAAGTATTTTTAAGTACTTACTATGTGTTTGTGTTTTGCTAGACTTGAAGAGAAACAGGATCCTCTTGAGGATCCCACTGTCTTGAAAACTCTAACATGGCAAAAAGATAACAAAAAGGGATCAACTAGAGAAAACCCCCATGGGGGACAGATTGGGAGAGGGGTGGTTCAGAGAGGGTGAGGCAAGGGGGCAGGAGAACTCAAGAACTAGGGGCCCTGGGAGAACCTGAAGCTGCCCTGCGATGTCACTTCAAGGACAGAAGGAAGAAGCCCCTCAGGAGTGCGGGCTGGTGCAGGAAGAACTGGATTCCCGCGTTTGCTGTGACTGACATGCTTTACGGGCTTTATATGAGACAACACCACAAGGTGACACTGGCTACTCTGTGGGCATCCAGTGGCGGTGTGAGTCATTGCTAGAATGTCAAAGGGATTTCTTAGTCAGGAAACTGTCTCTACCTCTGCTGTTTATGATCAACAACATAGGCAAACAGGAGTCTGAAGAGCAAACCAGCACAGTGGCCTGGGCCCCTGGATGCAGGCTATGCCCCATTGGGGGGGGGAAGCGCCTTCTGCCCTCACGTCAGCCTTTCTACGCTGCAGTGGGTGTGAGACTTCTGCATTTATGCCCCTGCTCTTTGCTCAGCATTTCACTCAAGGGGGACTGACCAGCGTTGATCCAAACGCAATGCACCCACCATATCTTACAATAATAATTGCTTGTCGAATCAATGTGTTATTTCCACGTACAAATATTGCAAAAAATCCTGATCTGAGTCACTCTACACGATTCTCATTGGGCAGACTATGGCATACACAGCTTGCAACTGAAAATGACATTCTTCACTGGAGGAAAAGTGGTTTTCATGATTTATTGGAACCGTTTTTTGTTTTTTTTTGAATTTTTTTAAGACTTTATTTATGTGGCAGAGAGAGAGTGCAAGCAGGTTGAGTGGTAGAGGGAGAGGAAGAAGCAGGCTCCTGGGTGAGCAGGACTCCAGGATCATAACTTGAACTGAAGGCAGATGCTTAACTGACTGAGCCACCCAGGTGCCCCTAGATTGGAATAATTTTAAAAATTAGGATCTGGGGAGCCTGGGTGGCTCAGGCGGTTGGGTGTCGAACTCTTGATTTTTAGCTCAGGTCTTGATCTTAGGGTCATGAGTTCAAGTGCAGTGTTGAACTCCACACTGGGCGTGGAGCCTACTTAAAAACAAACAAACACAAGAATAAAAGGATTTACATCTTGCTGGACAAACACGGAGAACCTTTAATCACTGAATATTTTGGACCTCTGTTTTTCTCATGAGTACGATTCTCAAGCGAAGAGAGAAATATTCTATTTCATTGCTTTCAGCTCTGGATTCAGAGCATCTGATCTCTTTCTAACAACACTAAAAGGCACGCAGTCTCCCCTTGAGGAACTTTCGGAACTTTGAATATTTTGAATGACCAGAAAAGCAATATCGGCCCACTCCTCAGGACTCTCTCAAATAGAAGACCATGGTCTCTCCCCCTGTAACTGAGATTCAGCAAAAGACCTGGAGATTTGGAGAGATGCTACCAGCAAATTAGTTCAGTAATATTTGTTTTCCTGAAGTATTATCAAGTCATTTTTTGTCCTAAAAAAAAAAAAAACAATCATCAAATAATTCTGCAACCAAACATTCAAAATGCTGGCAAAAACCGGATCCCAATCTTTGACCTAGTAGACCTATTGTAGTCCTGATCTTACCACTTAACTACTTTGGTGACTTCTGATCCCCAATGCTCAGAGCTTTGTATGCCTTGCTCTCTTAGGAAGGGATGGCAGGGAGGAGAGAAAGGAAGGATGCCTTCCCGAGTTTGCCTGAGGGACACAGGAGATAATTAGTGTAAAAGTACTTCATAAAATTTAATGTGTTCTACAAATGAAAGGGATTGTATTTTTATCACGAAGCCATTGTTTGTGTGATTGGAGGAAGCCAAATCTATGGCATAAACATGTGTTATAAAAATAACTCTAATGAGCACTGGGCGTTAAGCTATATGTTGGCAAACTGAATTTAAATAAAATAAAATGATTTTAAAAAGAAAAAATGAGTCTAAATGTTAATGCCTTTAGCAAAGGAAGCACTATGTTGTTATTATTATCATTGAGAGGGCAGGACATTCTGAGGGTGAACAATCAGAAGAAAACTCATCAGAGGGAGCTCCACCCTTTAAAGATTATTAAAACCTGTGACAACACAGGCAACCAGGCGACTGGAGCACCGCCCACCCTGAAGCAATGCAGGTGACAGTGGCATAACTCACCCTTTCCTTGGTATCGAGCATGACTGCCACTGAAAATACCACCCAATGTCCAGGTTATACCAGCACCAACATGGGTCAGCATCCCCTCCTCCCTGACATCACAGAGACCTGGGCTAGTCTCCATCTCAGGATCTTGGTCAACCAAGGAGACTTCCAGAAAAGCTGACCTTCAACAGCTGTTTGCTCTTCCAGGCCACATAGGAACTTTTCCAGGAAGGAAGGAATTACCTCCCTTACCTGAGCTAGTGTAATCAGGACAAGCAGCATGAAGACTCACCAGTCAAAAAGTCAAAAACAATGGTAGGGCTGGGTTACTCTTGATTTTCTCCACATCTTGCAAGGCAGAACTTTTCCTGAAAATCCTGAAGTTCAGATGTTTACAATTACAGGCAATGAGGCTCAAAGAGCCAGCCTCATGGATCACTTGTGTTTTATTTTTGGTTTTGTTTTCATTAGATGCAACACCGAGCTGAGCCATGAGCCTTCCAGGGAGTTGCACAAGCTCAGCTTTTAGAGATTGTGTTTCATGGTCATGGAAAAAAAAATAATTGGATTTAATAGGTTTTCACAATCATACTATCTACTTAACCTTCCAAGATCATTACTCACTTAATTGCAAGCCCCAAGGAAAGATCAGAGGGTAGGGGCTACGCTGGGCAATCGTAACGCTCAAACAGTAGATTCTTTACAATCGATGTAACATCTAAGCACGATATCAAAAATCATTTCAAGTGCTCTGACTGAAGCCCCTTAGATTAGAAATAACTGTACTCCCTTCATAATTACTCCCATGACAAAATGCACACTTATATATTCAAACGTAAATATAGATTTACGTGCGCCTAAAACAGATGATGTAGATCTCAGGTGACTTAATACAAGCCTCAAGCTATGAGTGACAGGCTTTTGCTCTCCTTGCAGCCTTGTCCAAGTGCTCTCATTCCCTCATAGAGGACTAACTGCCATGAGGAGCTCTGAGGTGCATTCGAACACTGTGCCCCCGAATCAGAGTGGGGGCAAACAGAACACATCACATATGCCAGGTAAGGGTGCTTCCTTCCTATAGGAAGAACATTCTCTGCTTAGCTCTTGAGTCCCACAGCAGGTCATTCGGGTTATGAGAAGCTTTAATGAGCTGTTCTACAAATGAGAGCACTCTCCAATCTCCAAAAGACGTTTTCCATCTTGACACCGTCTAAAGGAAAATCTTGAACGACAGGCTTACTCGAAATCTGGTTCTTATTCTCTCATTTACTTCTGTGGGATTAAAGCAAAAACAAAAGCAAGTTTTTTTTTTTTTTTTTTTTACTCCTCTACAGAGTGTACTATAATTGGATTCCTGATTCCCGTTCCAAGCCAAGGCATCAGATCCATGTTGCTTCTGCCAAGGTTTTTTTCTTCAAGTTTCAATGTCCTTGTTTGTGTTCACTCCAGTGTTCCAGGTTACTCTGTCAAGCCAGGCCCATACTGCCCCACATCCTCCCACAGAGCTCTTGTTTTGTTGTTGAGAAGGCTCGGTGGGAGGATGGGGACCAGCGCGTCCATCCACAAGGGGACTGAAAAGTGGCCCCAGGAGGACTAAGTCTCAGACTAAGGGCAGGGCTGACAGCTGCAGATGATGGGCTGCTGGAGGACCGGAGGAGGACCAGCACACCAAAGCATAGCAGACACTAGCAGTCTCCTTAGGCGCCACACAGTCCCATGAACCAGGGCTGGGAAGGACTCTTTCCCAATCGAGGCCCAGCAGCTTTCCTGGCAGGCAGAGAGGGTCACAGCCTTCAGGTCTTCTGCAGTGACACTGTGCAGTAGGTAGATGAAGGAAAGGAAATAGCCCATCTTCTTGTGAAAACCAGTCTTTGTGGAAGTTGCAGTAGAACAAAGAAAAATTCTATGATCCTGATAACCCATGTCTCTGGGAGGTTTGTGGCAAGGAAGCAGATTGTACTATAATTAAATTAAAACCTGGTTTATTCCATAAAACCTTACAAATCTACTTTATATTATTAATCCATTAAGGAGATGGGCCAAACAAAAATGATTTGGCTAAATTACCTTTCTAATTTGCAAAGGGATGTTTTCAGGGAAGGTTGGTGTTCAGTTACTTGGTTCCTACCACAGAAAGGGCACGCCGGGGGGTTCTGGACAGCTCACACCAGTGGCCAGGACAGTCACGGTTTGCTCCAGTCTTTGCCTCCTCCATACCCCACTCTGTTGCTCCTTTCCTCTGGCTTATGGCCAATACTAGCATAGCTCACGTTCTCTGTCTCTTTTCCAAAAGCAACCCGCTCTTCTCGGTGTGCTTCCCATCGTCATTTTAGGTATCACTCCTGACCCTGAGCTCACTGGGTAGAATCTGGACATTGGTGTCCCAATAACAGAGCCACAACCAAGAGGTCTCATCAGAACAATCTGCTCCAGGGATAATTCGGACTAAGCACGGCAGGCACACCGTAGGTAGGCCTTGAACTTCGGAGGATCCGACAACTACTCCCTCCTCCCAAGGCCCATCCAAGAGGGGGGAAGTGCTCCATCTCTGTACCCTCATCCACATGAAATGTTCTAGAACCATTTGCCTTCTTCTCCCCCCAGCAAACTTATTTTAATAGCATTGGCCTTCATTCAAAAAACATCTATTGAGAACCTACTCTGTAAAGCACCATGCTAGTTGCTAAGGATATAGAGATGAAAAGACAGGTAGACCAAAGTGGTGGTGGTGGGTGTTAACAATAGTCATTAAGGTCATTCCAGTCCCTTTGTTCTGACTCCATGATCACTAGTAAACTCTTAGTTTTATAGGGGCTTTAAAACACTTGGACATACCTGATCTTATTTGATCTTCACAATAATCTTGTTGGGTAGGGATTGTTCATCTTGTAGATGAAAGAAACTGAGGCTCAGAGGTGCTGAGTGATTTACCTTCCAGTCACATAGCTAGTAAGTGGCAAATCAGAAATCAAACTTAAAACTTCTGACTGTACATCCACTGCTCACTCCATACATCATCCAGTCTCTTGAGGGACAAGGTGGGAAGTATTTTTCCAGAAACTTTCTGGTGGTAACGTGACAAACCAGTCTTGAACAGCTACCATATACAACACCAGCCGTGGCCTCTGGGAAGAAAATGTAGCAATACAAAGATGAATGCAACATGGTCCCTACTCAAAGGAGTTTAGTGAAGGGAAGAAAAATCACTGGCTATGAACTAATTCAAGGAAGCTAATGAATCAGGGGAAAGAGAAAGCGAAAGTGCCTTGTGGGGGATGTGGGGGTTGGAACCTGAAGGATCCAGATTGAACTTGGGCATTGTGTTTGGGAGGGACTACCTTTGTCCTCCATCCCAGGTACTCTCAGGCCAAGGAGCAAGAGGTCACAATATGGTTCCCCATGTAGACCTTTCTACAATCAAGAAAGGGAGCTACTCAGTTGACACAGGACGCTGACTTCTAAGAATTGTCTCCTCAATGAGTAAGTTGGAAGATAATTTGACAACAATCCAAAAAAGTCTCTTGTCATTTGATATCTGCACATGAGTCCTCAAGAACCTGAAAACTTTCAGGTAACTGACAGGGGTAAGTGTCTTAGCCTACAAAGCTAAAAAGTAGACTTTGGACTACTATGATTATCCATGACATTTTACCTAAAATGGTCACCTGGTCTCTGTTTTTGACACCTCTTCAGCTCTGAGGCTTCATAATGGTATGGCAGGACAAGTCGAAGTTACTACCATTTCTTCTGGTGGATGAGGAAAAATCAACAGGAGCTGGCATTGGCTAGATAATAGATGGCTAAGAAAGTGCTATCTGCTGCCAATAGCAGCAACTCTGGTAATAAAAGAGGCTCTGGACCACGTCACGTACTTCTCAACACAGTAAAACCAGAATCGTTGTTGTGCAAGGGAGAGAGTTCAAAATAAGTTTCCCTTGCATGGGATTAATTGTGCTGCCTCTGCAGACCAAGGCAGTGCTTTCTCTGTGTAGGAGTATGATTCCTATGAAAACTCAGTCAGGCTGTTCACTGCTTAAGAGACCAAACGGGATTTAGAGCACCCCACTAACCTCTCTCACTTGTCTAATCCACCCTGACCACTCCAGGCTGCACCCCAGAGGAGGAGCTACCATTAGCACCAGCACACACTGAAGGCAATGGAGGAAAAAGACCCCTGGAGACAGGTTCTCCCTTCTGAGGAGGGGGCTACACACTAGCACCTCTTCTCCTACAGAAAAGCAATTCCTTCAGCAGCTTCTAGATCCCACCCCCTTCCACACTTTTAGGGTCTCTATTCCTACCTCATCAGTCTCTCCCTGCCTACAGGGTTATCCTTGTAGAGCTATAAATAGACTCCGCTAGCAACATCCTAAAAGATCCCACTTGCCCCTGCTTCCCCCATGATTACTCCTCTCTGCTTCATTTTATAGCTGCTCTTCTATAGACAGTTGTGCAGACATGCTTCCAATGCTCACTTCCCAATTCTCTCTTCAACAAAGTCTTGTTTGGATTCTCCCCTCAATATGCTGTTGGCACGGAGACTGCTCTTGCTAGGTCACTGGTGACCTCCATGCTCCAAATCCACTGGATATTTTTCTGTTCTCATTTTACTAAGCTTTTTGGTAGTATTTGCCTAGTTGGCTACCCTCTTCTTCTTAAGGCTCCTCTTGACTCATCAGCAGGCTACTCTTGCTGAGAGTGGGGTGAAAGAGTAGTAGCTACGGGAGTCATGGGATCTGAGCAGCCAGGAAGCCCAAGCGAGGGAGGATGTGAGCTCATTCCATTTTTTTACAGGGCAAATACATGTGGTCTTCTTAAATAACTTAGATCATTTTATTACCTTAATTCAAATCTTTCACTGATATCCCATCACACTTAGATTAAAATTCACAATCTCTAAAATGCCCACAAGAAAAACTCCATATCATCTGTCCAATCTATAGCCCCAACTCCAAAATACCCTCTTGACTAAGAGCTATTTAAAAGTTGTTTTCTTCTGTTTTGTGTTTTGATTTATAAAAAATTATTATTGGTACTTAGAGAGCAAGGAACAGAACTCTTATCAGCTACCAAATCAAAAAAACATTTATATACAAAAGTCTGTCACTGACAATGGGATCCAAGAAAGCTGCAGGCCCATGCCCATTCTGGGAGTTCTCTGTTCTTTGAAGCAAATAAAACCACAACCATCCTCTTATTATTCAATTTTACTGGACATGCCACTACAACCGAAGATGACACAGAGACACTGTCTTGTAACATTGAGTAGAAGAGACTTCACAGAGTACAATGTTTTACCCACATAAGTCAAGATGGAATTCTAGCCAGTGTGCAAACCTACTAGCCACCCAAGAAATTTCGTGGAGCAGTTGACGTGAAGAGTTAGCATTAACACCACACTTGTATTTCCCTTGCTCCCCATGCCATGAGTTTTTGAGATTAGGCTTCAATCCTGAAAGTATATGCCTCCATTTCACTTTATACTTTGGCCTTATACTTACCAGTCCCAGGAAAATACGTCGACATCATGTTGTTTTACAAAATTTACAAACACAATGGCAAACATGGCCTAGTTTATCTGTAGGATGGTATAGACACCTACACACTCATTAGGCCAAAAAAAGAATGGTCTTCTAGGAGGTGAATAGGTGGATCAAGGGCAACAATTTTCAAAAGCTCATAGAATTAAACTCTCTAGCATTCGAATCTCCTGTTTTTGCCTGTGCTTTGTAGTGTCTGCACTGGGGGTTCAAAATGCATGACCTCTTGTAGACAGACATCATTTGACAAAGCTATCCAGAGGGTTAATCTAGCCAAATATTTATCTGGATATTATCAACTTGTTATGGTTAGGAAAATAAAAGTGATTTCAAGAGCAAAGTAGAAAGTCACACTCCCTTTCAAAATAAAAGTTTTTAAGATCCAGTGGCTTCATTTTTAGCCATATTCCCTCCTAAGTTACTTTACTCAGTTATTTTATCATCTTCCAACATATTTTCCCCAACATCTGGATGTAACTGAATTGAAAGATTCTTTCCTGGTTCCTTTTTCTGAAAAAGGTACACGTACATGTGGCTGGCTTCATAGGTCTGAAACAAGGCATAGAGCCTGCTGTACCACTGGCATTGTTACAGTGTGAAAATTTACCTTCAAGTAACTTGAGCTTGGGATTCAGCAATTGGCTGAGTCTGTAGAGGTTATAGGGAGATTCAGCAGTATCAACTAGGATTCATCAATTGAACAATGAAGCAATACGAATTTCTAAAAACTCCTACAGGTTTAGAAATCAGCATTAAAGATTTAAAAGAGAATACCGTCTGGTCCCTTCTTCAAACAGATCATATCCTAGGACGAGGAGTATGATCAACACCAAACTTGCATTGTCTCCTTCTCCAGGCCAGTTATTATTCTCCTGTTGGTTGGAGAATTCACTACCCTCCAGTCTTAAGATAGCAGAGCTTTGAAATCTGTACATGTCACAACAGAAATATAAGTATTTGGCTCCCTGGGTCTTTCTGTTCCGGTCTTAGCACACAAGCAGCATTTCCAATTCTCCAATTTCTTCCATCTTTTTTTATTTGGTCATTGGTCCTTCTTTTTCAACTTGAAAGGGCAGAGAGGTGGGAGCATGAGGGCTCCCTATGAGTGTTAGAATGATAAACCTAGTCATAACTGTACCTTCCACCAACTAGTATTTAACAAATCATCTTGCATATAATTGGTACTCAAAGAGAAATTGGTTTTTTTAAGTTTTATTTATTTATGATAGTCACACACACGAAGAGAGAGAGAGGCAGAGACACAGGCAGAGGGAGAAGCAGGCTCCATGCACTGGGAGCCCGATGTGGGATTCGATCCAGGGTCTCCAGGATCACGCCCTGGGCCAAAGGTAGGCGCTAAACCGCTGCGCCACCCAGGGATCCCGAGAAATTGTTTTACAATTTGAAACCAAGAAAGAACATGGTAGATGCCTTAAACACTGGATGCAGGCCAATGAGCAAACACAGAGAGTTTAAGGAAAATTTACTAACTGCACATATGAAATCAGATTGGAGGAGCCAGGTAGGTTGGCAGGAATGGGGCTATCATGACCTAGCCCTGAGATGATGAAGCACCAAATTAGGACGGGGAAAGTACTCAAGAATATAAGAAAACTTGGGGGTAGGGGTGGGAATCAGTAGAAATTTGATGACTAGCAGACATGACGGGAATGGGACAAGCAAGAATAAAGGCAGGAGAAACATTAGAGATGACTTCAAAGTTTTGAGCTGCAACAACAGTGAGATAAGTGTGCCATGGCAGAAACAAGGAACTTGGAAGGGGAACTGGTTTTGTGGGGGAGAGATGATGAGCTCAGTTAGAGACTGTTGAATATGAGGCGATGGGAAGACTTGCAAGTGAAAATGACCAGTGAGCAGTCAGAGATATGGGAATCAACCTTGAGCAAGGGGCAGGATGCGAGCTGTAAATCTGTGAGTCATCAGCCCTGTGTGCTTGCAGCCGTGAGAATGGAGCCAATCTCCACGTACTATGATGCCAGCAAGAAGAGTAGAACACCAAGGATGGAGTCTTGGGTAATAGGGTATGAAGAAGAACAAGAGGTAGATGGGAAATTTCAGGAGAATTAGAAAGTTGGTAGAGAAATGAGAGTAGAGCACTTGAAATATGAAAAATTTACAAAAGCGGGGCCGGGGGTGGGGGGAATAATGAAGGCTGTGGAAGGGATAGTGAGAAGGAAATCCAAAGGAAGGACATTGGATGTTATAGCAGTTGGTGGACTCAGAGGAGCCAATTTGGGCAAAGAAGTGGGGATGAGTATTAGACTTCAGAGGGTAAAGAGGCATTAGGGAGAGAGGAAACAGACATTATGAACTATATTTCTTTGTTAAGTGTCAGTAAAAAGACAAATAGAATTCTAACTGAAGAAGATAAAAATATACTTATTTCTTTGAAACGTTCTAGAAAATATTTTACCATATTTATTAAATGAGGTGTTTAATCCCTAAATCTCTTGCCAACATGGAAACTAGAAGTTCAGCTGGATGCTTACCATCCTCGAAATGGAGCTTAATCCTCCCTCCATCGTATGACCATGCACACACACACGCACACTCATATTTGCATATTCACACACAGTCAAAAAGTTCACAGACCCCCTTCTCATGCCACAAGGGTCACACTTCTCAGAATTGGGGTTTCTGGATAAAATCAGCCTGAAACAAGCCACAAATGAGCAATTTGAACCTCTTAATGATATCAAGGCTGGGTAGCAACCATTGCCCAAAGCTGCATGCCCCTCACAAGAATATTCTTATTTGAGCATTTTATCTCAGCCTTTGCTCTGGCATTTACAAAGTACCTTTTGTGTAAAAGGGACTCAATGTTCAGTGTTTGTTTATCCTGAACAAACACTGAACCAAGCCATATTAGGGACTTTAAAAGAAACCAACAGCACTAATCCCATCATTGTTGAGTGGTCAATCCTACAGCAGGGGTTTCAATATAGTCCCTGAGGAGACAGAAATCAAAGAGCTGGTTACTAAGTCTGTGCCAAGGACCAGCAGGAATACATTGGCCAACATCTTCGTTTTTCATTGAAACAACCATTTGGGGGCACCTGGGTGGCTCAGTTGGTTAAGCAGCTGCCTTCCACTCAGGCTGTGATCCCAGAGCTCTAGGGTCGAGCCCCACATTAGGCTCCCTGCTCAACAGGAGCCTATTTCTCCCTCTCTGGCGCTCGCCCTGTTTGTGCTCCCTTGTGCTCTCAAATAAAATCTTTTAAAAACCCAGGCATTTGTCTAAAGCCACCCTGTCTCCTACAACCCTGCTCCTACCATGTCCCATAACATAAACACCCTATGCTTTTCCAAGGTTAGGGAAGATGGGACATGCCCTAGAATACGTATTTATTGTATACATATAAAGTATCTAATAGAATTTCAACTCTGGCACCTGTGAGGTTACTTGACCCTAAGCCAAACTTAGATTTGAATGTAGAATATGAACTTCTAGGAGTTTAGTTTGGAAAATATAAACACTTTTCCCTAAACCTGGGAATAGTTAAAAAAAAAAAAAAAAAAAAGAACAGATGCCTTCAGATTTCTTGTTCAGAAACAAGAAATAGAATGGTCTCATGATTTTGATTTGGGGACTTAAAAACTATTAAATTCTGACACAGACACACAGAAGAGCTCACAAGGTTGGAGCTTAATGAATTTTCATAAAATAAACATGCCCATGTAGCCAATACCCAGATAAGGAAATAAAACATAAGCAGCCCCTTAGAAGCCCCTCTCGTGGCTCTTCCCTATCACTACCTGGCTGCGAGGAATCTTGACTTCTGAAAGCATGTATTAATTTTACCTGTTTTTAAGTTTTATAGAAATAGAGTTACAACATACATGTTCTTTTGTGGCTTCTGGCTTATTTTGCTCAACTAAGATTCTATTCATGAGATTTACCTGTTTCTGTAGTTGGTTATAGGCGTTCACTACATAGATATATTGCGATTTATTTATCCATTCCTCTGTTGATGGATATTGGAGTTGTTTTCATTTGGGGGCTATTGCAAACAGTGCTGCTGGGAACATTCTTCTACATGTCTTTTGGTGCCCATGTGCTTTCATTCGTCTTGGGTATAAATGTGGGGGTGGAGTTGCCTGGCCGTACTGCATGCGCACACACATACATATATAAATGCACACACATAGATACATATTCATATACATGTAAAATAAGGTATACATGTAAATTAAAATAAAGATGCTGACATCAGACTATTTCAGACTGCACATCTCTCCAGCATGTTGAAAGATGCTTGATTTGGCTGATGGTTGCTGGGAATGCCCCTGAAATGCCTGTAATCTTCATAGTTATAACTTGAGCTAACCATGCACAGCTCCTCAAAAACCCCCCAAAAAATTCAGGAGGAAAAGCAAAGGGAAAAGCCAATTCCAAAGCCAACTTCCTACGAAGACTCTCAAGTCATGGTTGCTCTGTCTCCTTGAGCTCCAAAAGTACAGAGAAGACCCATCTCCTCCCCAGATTCCTGAACAAATGGGGCTCATTGTCAATCCTCCCAGGACATGTGGGCTCAGCCCATCGGAGCCACAGTCCTCCTAGTGTCAGAGCCTGGGGTGTACCTGTACGTTTCCCTATAAAGCCTGTGCAGTTCAGAAGGTCAGAGCCCAGGTCTTACTCATCTTAGGAGTTGCCCAGGGTCACTAGTGCTTTGCAGGCACAGAGCAATGTCCAGGAGAACTTTCTGAACTGCCTCCAGGCCAGCTGTGTTTATACTGAGAATGTTGAGTTGTCCATAAGTTAAAATGAGTGTTATTTTTCTATAATGTGAAAGGATTTAGATCATCACTTTGGATACTTAACCCCATCCCAGCACACATGCATATTTACACATGTACCCCCTTCCTCTCTCTATCCTCCCTCATCTACAAATATGCACAGACACTGCAAAATCTCTCTCCTTTCCCTGATAGCTCACAGCCTGGCCAGCTTCACCACACTGAGAGTGGTGGAAAAGGCCAAGACTGACAGAGGTGCTGCGAATTCTCCTATCAGCCACTAAAGGCCGCATGACCCATGGCTTTTGAGCCTCATGTTTCTCGTGCAGTAGGTCTCTCAGCTTCCTTCAATATTACAGACATGCATGTCTCCATAATCCCTCAGATGGAGGGAGCATCCAGTGCTCTTCTCGCAGGTTCCACCAGGACAGTCACAGCTTGACAAGTTCTGATCCTCTGTCTGCCCAAAGCCAGTCAGTTACCTCCAGGATCAGTTTATTAAATAAGGGTGTGGGAAGAATGCTCCTTGTCTGTTTTGGCCAGAAGACACTCGGACCCAGGAACTCAACCACCAAAGTCACAGCACCCCCAAAGTCACTCTCCCTTTCCAAACCCAGCCCGCCTAGCTAATAGGAGGCAGCGAAGCAGGAGATCCTTGAAACAAGAACAAGGGATCTCCCATTAGAAACCCAGCAGGTAAGAGTTTATAAACAGCTCGGCATCCCCCCCTCCCTTTCTCTAGCCGATGAACCATAATTTTCTAAATTACTTTTTGCCAGATTGCTGCACACAAGGGCAGATGAGGTCTTGGCTTTCTCCTAATCCTAAACAGGTTGAATCTTAAGACGTCTAAGTAGATTTTCTCCTCAGAACTGTCTGATCCATGAGGAAGTCTGCAGCAACCCCATGTGTGAGCCTGTTTGCCTTTTCTCCAAGGGCCAAGACAAAAGAAGTCACTCTGGGTACAAGGGTGACACGTAATGAGGTTTTCTTTTCCAGCGCCCGAGTTAAAACCTGGATGCAGAGGCTGATAGAATGGCCACTGAACAGCAACCAAAAAAAAAAAAAAAAAAATCAGTGAAGTTGGGTCCCTTCCAAGAACCATGATTCTAAAGGTGTGTCTCGATATTTCAACAAGATACCTGGAGGGAATTCCAATGTACTTCCTCTTTTGGAAGGATAAAAGAGAAAATTAATCCTGGTTCCTAAGTGCAGGAGTAAGACTCTGATCAGCACATGATTTTTTTTTTTTTTCTTTCTCTCTCTCTTTTTTCATTCCAGGCTGAACAAGGCCAAGCACCAGATGTTCAAAGTGGTAAACGGTTGGAGTTCTCTGCAAAAGCTGTTCAGCCCGTTGCACTTGGGTGGTGGTGGTTCCTTCTGTTCTCCTGCGGCTCCCCCCATATCGTTTTTTTGTTGTTGTTAAGGTTAAAGTTCAACCCCAGCTAAAGCTGTGCTCAGAGAGTGGGAGTAAATGTCTGGCCACAGAGAGAGGTGGGGAGGGCGACTTTCTCTGCAGTTGTGTCCTAGATTTTCTGAAATGATTACATTCTGAGGACTCAGAGGCAGCTCACACTTTCAAGTCTGAATGCTGACTCATGTCCTCCCCTTCAGGGCAACGGAAAGGAAGGGTGGAGTTGGAAGATCTGGGTTGGGGAGCAGGGTAGGAACTGACATGGGGCTGGGGGGAGCAGAGAGAGAGGGAAAGAGGACAAGGGCAAGACTCTTCTTCTGAAGGCACACCTTCCTTCTGGTTTTCTGCAAGACTCCCTTAACTTGAGGGAAGGGCCACCCAAAGGTATTCCGAGGGCGTTGTCTCATACCTCCTTGCCTTCTCCTCTCCTTGCTTTTTTCTGAGATCTTTGGGACTCACACAGTTAATCAAGGAGGAGGGAAAATATCAAAAGGCTATTTTTGGCCTTGTTTGCAAGGATCAGTGAAATGAGTCAAAGAAACTGAGGGGGGAAAAAAATCCTCCATAAGTCAGGCTGATCCAGAAGGGAATCTTCGCTGAGACTTAAAAGTGTCATTTCCTCTAGTGACCTAAATGGGTTCATGAAAGTTTGGGTCATTCAAGCAGCTGGCCATCCACAGGGACATGGAGTAGCCTAATAGTCTCAATAGCCAGCAGTTTGATGGCGTCGTTTGTCTTGACTATTCACAGGAAGCGCACACGCACGCGCACACACTCTTTCCTAGTCTCAGGTACTGTTGGAGTTCTTCCATTAGGAAACTCGTCTAGGGGAACCTGGGTGGCTCAGTGGTTGAGTGTCTGCCTTCGGCCCAGGGCATGATCCCAGGGATTGAGTCCTCCATTGAGCTCCCTGCAGGGAGCCTACTTCTCCCTCTGCCCAAGTCTCTGGTCCTCTCTCTGTGTCTCATGTATAAATAAATAAAATCTTAAAAAAAAAAAAAAAAAAAAAAGGAAACCCATTTACAATGGGTCCAAAACCCAGCTCACCTCTGGTGACCCAGGATAGCTTCAATAACTAGCATTTTATGTTACATGTATATACAGATAGGTTTTCCACAGAACTGATGTTTAATCATTTGGGTTGGTTTCATTGTACTCAGATACCCCCTTTGTGACCACTGATTCCTCTATTCAACAAATATTTACCCTGTGCCTACTGTCAGGCATCTTGATGGGAGCTGGGAATGCACAGAGGTCATGTCTGCTGGGGAGCCTTAGCATAAGCACATAGATTCACACACTGGCTGCACTAATTGTTCAGTTGCTACTGCTCAGAGGCCCTGAAACACCATCCTCTACTCACCCGTTGGACCATCTCTGAGACCTGCCCACAGATCAGCAACTAAAGGGGGAATGGGTCCCCAGCATGGATTCAAGAGCCTGCTCTCCTACTCCCACTGGTGCTTGTTCTAGTCCAGGCATGCTAGCACTGTCTTCTTGGCTGTTAAATATTTCAGGCGTAAGAATCTGGGGTGGGAGAAGGGGGGGTGAGAAAGTCCATGTTCTTCTGGCTTAGAGACAGCCAGCTGTCTCAGAGGAAATGGCTAGGATTTGACAATACCGTCCACCTTTATCAGTCCCATTACTGTCGCCAGAGAGCACCTCCCAAGTCCTGGAATAGAATGGTGGAGAAATGAAACAGACTGACATGGTTCATGCCTTTTCCGGTTACGTACCTAAAATGCATAAGGCAGACTGTATGCAGAAAATGGCTTTAGTACAAAGAGACAAGACATTTGTTTTATCTCAGTAAGTTTGATTTTGGGGAAAGACAGTGGTGTATTAAAGTTGACTGTTTTTTACTTAGACGCTCATCTATAGTAAGTCAAACAGTGAAACCCTTTAACTGTAGGAACAGGAAGAAGCAGGAATAGAAAAAGATCTATTTAGTTATCCTCATCCTATATAAATATAAAACACATATTTGCATGTTTAATATTAAAATATAACTATTAGGGATCCCTGGGTGGCGCAGCAGTTTGGCGCCTGCCTTTGGCCCAGGGCGCGATCCTGGAGACCCGGGATCGAATCCCACGTCGGGCTCCCGGTGCATGGAGCCTGCTTCTCCCTCTGCCTGTGTCTCTGCCTCTCTCTCTATCTCTCTGTGACTATCATAAATAAATAAAAATTTTAAAAAAATAAAATAAAATATAACTATTAAAATAATAGAGAAGTCCTTCTTTAAGTGGAGGGGCTTAAGACACAATCCAGAGTGAAATTTGAGAGATGAATAAATGATCACAAGTAAATCACCTTGTTCTCTGTGGCCAGTCAGTCCTGAAGTCTGGTTTTCTTTTTTCTGATTTAAGAAAGCTCCTTCTAATCACTGCTACTTGTTTCTACTCTGGTCCCTGGTCAAGGCCCGAGTCAAGGTCACTTTGCGGTTAGACTTTAAGAGAGCCATGGACCTATCAGTCCTTTCTCTGCTCGGCTGCCTCTGCTACTTCTCCCTAATAGAAATGAAAACATCTCTTTCTTTGTATTCAGCTCCACTGGACTCCATTCTCCTGCTTATTCTCTCAGCAGAGGAGGAAAAAACAAAACCAACCAACCACTGGGGCATGACCCTAATGGAAGTTTCTCCTGGTGGCATCCTTCTTATCAAAAAACAATAAACCTCTCTCTTCTATAACCTACTTCTCCCGTTTTCTAGAAGCTTGGTGCCTTTAACACTAGAGTGCTTCTGGTACGCCTTGGTGGCTCAGTGGTTGAGCATCTGCCTTTGGCTCAGGTCATGATCCCAGCATCCCGGGATCTGAGTTTTGCATGGGGCTCCATGCAGGGAGCCTGCTTCTCCCTCTGCCTATGTCTCTGCCTCTGTGTCTCTCATAAATAAATAAATAAAATCTTAAAAAAAAAAAAAAGACTGGAGTGCTTTGCATGGAGCAGAGAAGAAATGAAGAAATCCACTAGGAGTAGCAGGAAGACACTGTCTGGCAGAGGCTGCATGGTGCTAAAATCACATTAGCACTCCCCTAGTCCCAGCTTCATCGCTCTTGACTTCCCCATTATTTTTTCTTCTCTTCTGCGTAGGCCTTACACCATAGTGGGACTGCTCAGTTCAATGACTGTAGTTCATTTCAATTCAATCCATATTATTAGGTCGGAGGGTATCTGTGAAAGTACTTTGTAACCGGAAAAGTGCTTTACAGAGAGAAGTTATTATTACTAAGTACTCAGGATGTGCTTCTCTTTGCTGGGATGTAGGTGGGGTGGTAAGGACAAAAACAGATGAAAAGCCTTGACGCTGGCATTCCAGAAAAATATGATGACTTCAGCAAGAATGACAGACGAGGGGTCATGAAAGTGGTCTTCCAAAACCTACTGGAGAGTGCATTTGAATGGGCCTAGAAAGACATGTGAGATTTCTGCTGGGAAAAGGGGTAAGGGCATTGAAAAAAACATGATAGATACTATACCCTCTTGTTTAGGAAGTCACGTGACACGAAAGAAGTGGCTCCCTTCCCAAAAGCAAAAAAATCTCACCAGATCGATGACAACCCTGAGAAAGAAGGGTGAATGAGGATTCTGGTTATTTACTTATATCCTCAGTCCTCCATGATGCTGCAAGGAAGAATTAAGTGTCTAAGTTTCATCTCTGTTTTGAAAGAAGTCAAGGTCCACCCGAGGTCCTTGAATCAATATGACAGAAATTCACCTGTGGACAAAAAGACCAGTCCCCGTCAGTGTGCTTGAGGACTTGAAGGGACTAAGGGTTTCGCTGAGCCATAGAGAATAGCCTGGGAGTAGGGGGTTGGAGGTGACATTCTTTTCTAAGTAAAGTGCAAACACTCTCTTATAAAGAAAGGTGCATTTGGAAGGAATGTCGTCCTCATACATCACCTGTGATTAGCTTTTGGGCAACTTTCATGGACAGGAAGGCTTCCATTCAGGAGCAGACAATTCAGCTGATTACCTTGTGTGTCTTAGGTCATCCCCTGAGAATGGGAACAATGCCCCTCGGACCTGTGGAGGAAACTCAATCAACCAACTCAGGTGTGCAATGAAGCATTTGAAGAGCCATTGAAGGTGCTGTTTACTCTCAATGGGATTTTTTCTTTTTTGGATGAAGGTAGATAACATGATGCCTTTTACTAGAATCTGTATCTGGGAGATTTTTTGTTTTTCTGTTTGGGGCTTTTACCAGTTCTGTATTCAAAGACCAGCACAAAACCCCTATTTACTTTCTGTCTTGGAAGATGCTGTCAGCAATGTGTTGAGCACTTCCTAGTAAATCCTCCCCGCCCCCACCTCCAGTAAGCCTCTTCAGTTTGGCTACAGAAGGATGTTTACCTCTGACACTTACCATCAAGATTCAAGCCTTGTCAACCCTTTTCTAGCCCTGAACACACAAAGCCACACTCCCCTAAAAGGGCCTTGAGCTCTCCTAGATGCATACTTTTTTTTTAAAAGATTTTATTTATTTATTCATGAGAGACACAGAGAGGCAGAGACATAGGCCGAGGGGGAAAAGCAGGCTCCCTGCATGGAGCCCGATGCAAAACTCGGATCCCAGGATCACGACCTGAACCAAAGGCAGATGCTCAACCACTGAGCCACCTAGGTTTCCCTCCTATGTGCATTTGTATGACTTCTCCCCGCCTAACTTTTGCATTTGGAAAATTGCAGAGCACCAGATCTCATGCCCATTTGAGACAATTGTGTCAGCTGTGATTTTCCTAAGTCAAGTATCCATATTTAAAGATGAGAACATGAGGAAATTTTAGCCCAAACATTAAAGAACAAGAAAGAAAGGAATGAAAGAGAAAGGAAAGAAAGGAAAGAAAAAAGGAAGGAAAGAAGGAAGGAAGGGAAGAAGCAAGGAAGGGAAGAAGGAAAGAAAAGGAAGGAAAGAAAGAGAATAAGTTTAGAATTACTGTAAAGTTTTAGCTTTTCCAAGAGAAAGCAAGGATAGAAACATAATCAGATTCTCAGATTATCATCTAATTATATCCATCTTCCCTCCCTCACCTTTCACACTCATCCAGAATCACTACTTCTTTGACAATGTTGAAAACCCGAGAATGTCTAACATATATACTCCCAGCGAGTGATTGAAAATGGAAGCCAAAGGGAGGGATATTCTCAAAATCTCACTCAAAGCAAAACTAAAAACCAAGATGTATGAAAGAACTAGAGTGAAATAAATCTCCAGAACATATAAAAGAGAGGGAGATCTGGGCAGATTTAAAACTCTTGCAGATCTACAATTCAGTGTGTTTAGCTGGCTAGTGATTCTGAAATTAGATCTGCAAAAAAAAAAAAAAAAAAAAAGAGCCAATAAGACAGACAGACGGTAGGGTCAGACGGCACGGGCAGTAATTTGGTGCCAAAAGACCTTGTAGAGAGGGAATGTTCATCATTATTCTCAAGTCGGGGGGAGGGGAAGAAAAAAAGAGAAACCCTTCTGGCATCCACCCACACAGAAAATTTTTGTACTTCTTACCATGGAAATATTAACTTAGAGGAAAGGAACAGAGCATTGGGGAGTTCCATCCTCAAGCCTTTCTGAAAGGGAAATGCCCAGAAGTCCATCCAGAAAGGCAGAGACTGGCAAATGGATTTGTGCGGAATCAGACACCATATGTGTCTACACAGGCTGCAGCTTACTCACCAGGGAGTCAGGCATCAGATCACTTTCTCACCCCATGAGGTCTAGCCCTCACAGCTGCCCCCACTCCATGGCCCACTTGCCAAGCCCTCAGCAGAACCCCTGGTGTACTGAAACCCCAACCACATTGCTGCACCCATCCTGCTCCAAACATGAAAACTCCCTTCGGCATCATACACATCCCAGAGAGTCTCAGCCTCGTTGCCCTGCCCTTCCTGGATCCCTGACGGGCAGGACCCAGGCACTAAAACCCTTTGGGGACCACAGCTATTCGGATGCCAAAGTCCTTCATCCCACAATAAATTTCCAATTTTCTCTAAAATCCCATGAAACAGGCTTGGGTGGGGAAACTTCTGCAGGATTGCTAATGAACTTTCCTCATAGGCAATTCCTTCACATTTTTTGTTGTTGTTGATCAAAGAGGAGCATTCATGAAAGCATGTACGTTGGAGTTGGCATCCATTCCTCTCCCTTTACAAACAGCATGACATTTGCCACAGGTTTGATGGCTGACCACAAGGGATGTGGACATGGAGTACCCTTAGAGCAGCCCTGCCAATTCAATAATGTGTTTTCTTTAGGCTCCGGGTGCCCATATGCTCTGGGTTCAAGGTAAAGTGAAGAGACGGAGGAGAAAACCATGGAACATGGATTCCTTTCACAGTTCCAGGAGGGCCCCAGTTCCACTGTGTGCTTGGGACTACACAATCATTCAATCTCCATGTTTGTCAACAGATGGAGATGAATAACTCTCACCTTGTAGCTCGTAAGATGATTTGAAAAGGAGGTTCTACTTAAAGGAAAGGCACCGCCAAAGAAACATTTGTGTGTGTGTAGAAAAAAAAAATTTTTTTAAGATTTTATTTATTTATTCATGAGACACACAGAGGCAGAGACACAGGCAGAGGGAGAAGCAGGCTCCTTCATAGGGAGCCCAATCCCAGGACCCCGGGATCATACCCTGAGCCAAAGGCAGAAGCTCAACTGCTGAGTCACCCAGGCATCCCTTGAGAAAACTCAAGTGAGAATGCTTAAAGTCTTGAGTTCCAGGCCCAACTTTGCCTCTCACTAGCCACCATAGAATTTTTCTGGATACAAAGATCTCTGAAATGTGAAGGGGGTAAACTAACAGGTTTCTTCCACAATCAAAAGTTCATGACCTGTTTTCTTCATATAAATATTTAATGATCCAATTTTCCACAGCCACTCAAACTGACTCGTCCCTGATGCCCAGCCTCCTGCAGCCGTGGTTGTGCCAACCACCCCAGCAAGAGGGGCAACTAGTCTCTGCGAGTTGTGCTTTTGCTGTGTTCCAAACCCCACATTTGGCTCTTTCATTAATTACTTGCATCTCTTCTTCCATTTGTTAGTACAGATCACTCAGAGTTAACTCTCTAGTTGATTAAGCCAAAAATCACACAGCTCTGCATCCTGGAAGGTTTGCCACACACATGACAATCGACATTAGGACACTGAAGAACCTTAGAAACTATCAAGATGAGTGGCCTCCAGAGTATCAAGCAGATGGACATGACCCATTAGAATGTAGGAAAAGTACGACATCACCTATTTATTTAGTCATATCCCTACTAAGCTTCTGTTATTACAGTATATTTTATAATATTTACAGTATGTCAGACACTTAGAGATTTATATTATTTGTAAGTCAGCGTACATCTATTGAAACATGCATGTTAAATGATCTAAGGAATGTGTGATCAAAGAAGTTCAAAAGTTCTGTCTGGACAGAACCCAGTTCTGTCCACCATCAGTTTTTGTAAATAAAGTTTTATTGGAACCTAGCCACGTTTCATTTACATAGCACCCGTGGCTGTTCCCACATTACCACAACATAATTCGGTCGTTGCAGCAGAGATGGTGTGACCCACAAATCCTAAAATATTTACCCTCTGGCCCTAAACAGCAAACATCCACCAACAATTGATCTAGACGAATAACTTCATTTTTGTAGATGAAGGAAGTGAAGCCCAGAGACGTGGACTCTATTGGCAAAGCAGGATTAGAACCACGCGTCTTCCTCAAAGCATTCTTCAGCTAATGGTTTGTGCGTGGTATCACACTGCCATCCTCATACCTTGCATCCTTTCAAGTCTTTTTTGACACATCTGAACTGACATATTACTAGACTAAAATTCCATTTTGCCCACAAAGGCTGCTTCTCTCTCAGCTCCCCTTCCCCCTTACCCCCATGATGCCTCCCCTCCACCTCCACCCCAGCCCTGGGCTGGGTTCCATCAGCTTCCCTTATATGACCGTGGCAGCCTGCACCCTGCCAAAAGATGTTGTTAACACTGCTCATACACTCTTTAGCTCAAACAGAAGATCACTTTTCCTTTCTTTTACACATTCTAATTAGAATACTAGATTTCTCGAAATACCTGGAAATGCAGTGACCGATAACATGCTTACTTAGGTGGACTATCTGGCACAGATGCTAATAACTCTTAAGATAATGAAAATCCGTCAGAGCTCTCCAACTGTGGAATCATCAAGAGATCATGCTCTGCCCACCCAATGTACACTTCTTCAAGCACATGAATTTTTACAGTTAGAGTCACGAAGACAAGCAGGTGCTATGGTGGAAGGTCAACCTCACGAAGGGAAAATTGTCTGGGATTGAGTCTCATGATGGAATTACCTAAGGCAAGGGTTCTCTGATTGTGGTCCAGGACCATCAGTGGCATCACATGGGAACTTGTTAGAAATGTAAATTCTTAGGTCCCACTCCAAAACTGTGGAATCAGAAACTCTAGGACTGGGCCACAGAAATCTGTGCTTTCACAAGTCTTCCTGTCGATTCTGATGCTTGCTGAAGTTTGAAAAACATGAATTCAAGGAACTGTACATCACAACCAAGGACCAAAAAAACCAGAAGGAGGGCAGCCTGGGTGGCTCAGTTGTTTAGTGCCACCTTCAGCCTTGGGCCTGGTCCTGGAGACCTGGGATTGAGTCCCACGTCGGGCTCCCTACATAGAGCCTGCTTCTCCCTCTGCCTGTGTCTCTGCCTCTCTATCTCTCTGTGTCTCTCATGAATAAATAAATAAAATCTTAACAAAAAAAAAAAAAAAAGCCAGAAGGAAAGGAACTCCTCTACCACCAGTGCCTCCTCCGAGGTCTCCCTCCCACCAGCCTTTACTAAACCGTGACATTTTGCAGAAGTTCCAGGTAAAGATCCTAGTTCTTTGCCTCCAATAAAGCAATATATATAAGAAGGAGCTTTGGATACTTAATAGAAAAAGACATTACAGCTTGCCTGGTGATCATCGTGCTTTATGTCAATTATGGTCATTTTGTACTACTGGATCACTGCATTTTTCAAAATGTTTATCAAGGACTGTGGGGTGCCTGAGTGGTTCAGCTAGTTAAGCATCTAACTCTTGATTTCAGCTCAGGTCTGATCTCAGGATCGTGAGATGGAGCTCTGTGTCAGGCATGGAGTCTGCTGGAGATTCTCTTCCCCATCCCCTCCCCATCCCCCACCCTGTTTGCCTGCTCTCAAAAAAAAAAAAAATACACACACACACACACACACACACACACACACACACACATAATCAAGGACCTAATTAAGTACAAAATTCCATGTAAAAACAGACTATGTGCATCTTCTTGATAAACATTTAACCAACACTATGGAGTTTACAGTCTGATGAAGGAGATGGATTTTTCACCGGAAAAAAAAAAATCACATGCAGATATTTTGAAAATCCAAGTCAGGTGCTCTGAAGAAAAGGAGCAAGTTGCCACATGAATGTTATCTATTGTGGAGGAATTTGGCCTAAATGGAAGAGTTGGGAATGCTTCCCTGGAGAACTGATATTAGAGCTAATCTACGGACAAGATTCAAAATGGGAGAAAGCACCATGCGCTAAGAGAACACAGTACATGCCAAAGCCCGTAGCAGAAGGAGAATGATATTTTAAAGAACTGAAAGCAGACCAGTGGGGCTGGAGCACAGAGTGAGGGTGAGTGTAGCAGAAGACAAGTCAGGGGAAGCAAGACGCACCCACACTAAGGATCCTGTTGATTGCTCTAATGGTGAGATCACTCCGGCTGCTGTGTGGAAAACTGTCAGGAAGCTAGAACGGAGCGACCTTAGCAGTTGTCCAGGCCAGACATGAGGTAGGTTAGACCACAGAGAAGTAGACATACTTGGGAAGATACTTAAGCAATAGCAATCAATTTGGTGACACAGAGTGTGAGAAAGAGGAACTTGTCCAGGAAGATTCCTTAGTCCCAGGCTTAGGGAGCTGGACAAATTCTTGCAGATATGGAGAACGCCAAAAGGGCAGCAGGTAGGGTGGAGTTGGGATAGGTATGGGAAGTCTGTGAGGTTCTGGCTTGAACGTTGGGTGTTCCTTGGATATTTACAAGTAGAGACGTCAGGTAGGCAATAGTAGAGTTGTTCTGGAGCACAGAAGGTAGACAGGAGCTGGACATAGAGAATCAGTATTCGTAGGCAGAGAAATGATCATTAAAGCTACGGATTCAGATAAAATTACCCAGGGAGAGTACAGACAGTGAACAAAGAAAAGGGTCTGACAGAGGAAAAAATCAGGACTGGCATTTCTGAAGTGGCCCCCTGAAATGTTTACAGGTTGATGATATAAACCATCATCATCATCCCCACAGCGTGTTTCTCAGCAGAGGCAGCTAGAGGAGGGAACACGCCAATTGGAGGAGTTCATTATCTGTTTTTTTTTTTAAGATTTTATTTATTTATTCATGACAGATGCACAGAGAGAGAGGCAGAGACACAGGCAGAGGGAGAAGCAGGCCCCACGCAGGGAGCCCGATGTGGGACTCGATCCCGGGACTCCAGGATCACACTCTGGGCGGCCAAAGGCAGGCACTAAACAGCTGAGCCACCCAGGGATCCCCATTATCTGATTTTTTAAATATAAAGTTGGTATATAACATTATATTAGCTTCAGGTAGACAACATATGGATTAGGTTTCAAAGGCAGCGAACCCATTAATTTTTCTCAGATATCTAAAATAATTACATAGGAAATGGCCAGATGAGGGAGGGAGGGCCGTAGACTTCAAGAGGGAAGAGTTTATTATAGTCTCAGAATTTTCTGGTCAGCCACAAAGGATACTCTGTACATGCTCCGTTCATCTTGTAGAGTCCATGCAATCCATGAGTAGGGAAAGGCAGGTGCCAAGTCTCAAGGGACTTGCATGTTTGTTTGGGAATCAAGACGTAACTTCACACCAATGAGCATTTCCAAACGAAACTACTATAGAGCTATCCAAGAGAAAGAAAAGATCACATTATTAAATCATACAGGCGCTCAAGGAGACCCAAATGTCCCTTTCCTCGAAGGTTCTCAGTTGCTTTTGCTAATGAGACCAACAGCTCTGCTCCATAAATTACAGCAGGGTAGAGAGTGAAGCAGAAATTACTGTGTTTTTTTTTTTATTCATCTGCAGAAAAGGTCACTGAAGGGGAGAAGTTCTGCACTTACTGCAGTGGCTGAACCCAGAGACACCAAGGATCGGGAAAAGTGCACCTCGGAAGGCTGAGCGTGGGGAGGAATCCGACAGCTATGTGTGGTGTGGCCCGAGGTAAGCTGAGCACGGAAGATCCACACGCAAGTGTCCGCAGCATGAGAGATGGAAAGTGACAAGACTTCTCTGGAAACACACCCATAGAATGGCCAAGGGCTCCTAACAGAGGGCTCCAACCTACACAACTCTGTGTGTGTGTGTGAATGGCCAAAAGGGAAGTTTAAGGAACACAGGGACAAAAAAAAAAAAAAAAAGTGTGTGTGTGATATCTTCACCAACGTAACTACACTTGCTATGTGATAAACTTGGACTTCTCTGGGTCAGTTGTTCAGACTTTCATCTAGTCTTTATCATCATTAAAAGCACCCAAGAGGATTATGATCTATGGTCTTGGGAAAGAAGACCAAGGAATAGGCCCTTGGGCCCATTATGCTCTTCCAGCTGAGGAAAACATGGCACCTGGCCCCTCTCTGCTGTCTCCACCTTCTCTCCCCAACCTCGGTCACCAAAGGTGAACACACGGGCAAGCTCCTCTGATGGATACATACGACAGACTGAACCTTCACCACTGATCTGGGGAAGAATTTCTCAACGCATCGTGGGTCTTTCAGCAATTGCCTCTTCCAATATATATTTCTGAACTTGTGTGTTAACTTAGGGTTCATTCACTTCATAATTCCTTCTGTTCTATAGAACTAATTGCTGCTGTAGCTGTTTCTACACCCTTAGGTGTCATCACAGTCTTTTTCTTGAAAATGTAAGCACTTGTTCAAACTGACTTGGGAACTATAATTTATACAGACTGAGTCACTGATCTCAGCTGGCTGCTTGGGTCCTACTTGGTGTACTTCCTTCTTTTCTAAAGGGAATTTTCTTTGAAGAAAACAAAAATCACTTTTCGATTACTTGTTACAGAACTTTTTTGAAAGGGAGTTTTCTTGGGAAATTATAGGAATCCAATATTGAGGATCTCACAGAGCAACAGTTCTACTCTTCGATATATGCTGTGAACAAACGATCTAGAGAAAAATAATCTACATGGAAATTTTTTTTAAGACACTTAAACACAAACTTTTTTTTCTCTTAATACAATTGATTTGGGGGTTTGCCACTACCTAGCCATTTTTTAAAAATAGCTTTTATTCACCTATTCATGAGGGATACAGAGAGAGGCAGAAACATAGGCAAAGGGAGAAACAGGCTCCATGCAGGGACCCCGGTGCGGGACCCGATCCCAGGACCCCGGGATCACACCCCAAGCCAAACGCAGATGCTCAATCACCCAGCTACCCAGGAGTCCCACTACCTAGCCATTGAACTTCTCTGGGCCTCAGCATCCTCCTACCATGAAATAAATTAGATAATATAATTGTATTCTATCATGCTGAGAATATAATATGAAAAGTGTTTTTAACACTAAAATTGAAAACAAGATACGCTCTACTAAGACAAAAAGAACCCCAATTTATAAGCCAATTAAATAGGAGGCAAATACAAAGGTTATAAGGCATTTTACTACATGAGTCCTTTTCATAGCCAGTTCATGCAAAATGTCTCAAAAGATGATCCAATTCACAAAACTGACCCAAATCACAAAAACTTATGAATGTAGCCATTGTGGAGCTATTCTACTGCTTGAGTAGGAGACCTTTGTACATATCCACCTGTATATCAAAATATATCAGATACGTTGATGTTCTAGGCATTTCTAGGCATTATCCAGTTTAACCTTCACAACTTGGCATTTACACAGAAGAAAACTGACATTCAACTGGGTGACTGTTATTTGAACCCCACCCCGAGTTTGTCTGGCATAAGCATTTACACTAATTTTGGGCTCTGTGGACTTTGGTTCCAAGGAGTCCTTACTTTGTCACAACAAGAGACCTGACCAAATATATTTGTTCCTTTAAAATAAATGTTTGGTTTAAGTTCCTTTTTCCTCTATTCCTTCCCCCAACTCCTTTCAATTTTAATTTTTTTTTTTTTCCCTTTTGTGGCTGGGTCTGATCTTACACAGACTTCTCAGGAAAACTATGTTCATGTAAAACTGGAAGGCCAAAGAGCTTCCTGCCTGGAATAGGCAGGTCATTTCTGAGGCTGTGGAGCCCTTGATGCCGGGAGGTAGCCCACCTCAGTAAGTCCCGAAAAGGGATTTTCTTACATCACGTGTGACTGGTGATATATCTCCATACTTCACCCTCTCTAATTCACGTAAAATATTATGGATGCTGTTCTCTTTTCTAAGTGAAGTTATAAAAGGAATTTACTTTCATTCTAGCTCACTTATTGAACATAACTGATCACCAGGAGATTTCATGTCATTCCACAAAAGCAATTAATCCAAATGGTTACTTCCAAACTGTTGTCTTCCCAGTTCCAAGTCTAGAATAGCAAATTGAGACCCATCCAACATTGGCCTTGATTGTCAGCATTTTTCCTGCATGCATAGCTCTTGGCAGTGAAGCTGTGGCTTGAGAACAAATGACACTGGTGCCAATGCCTTGTGAAAATTACTTTTTCCCTTTCTCATCTTTTCTTCCTAACCTGCTATTCAGAGTAATAGCTTTCTACTATAGACCTGCTTTTTATTTTTATTTTTTTAATTTATGATAGTCACACAGAGAGAGAGAGAGAAGCAGAGACACAGGCAGAGGGAGAAGCAGGCTCCATGCACCGGGAGCCTGACGTGGGATTCGATCCCATAGACCTGCTTTTTAAAAGAAGTTGGCACCATATGATCTATTCGGATGCGATTTATTTCAAATTGATTTTTTTTCTGTTGGATACTCTGGACCTCTGATTGAAAACATCTTGGGAATTCCAAAAGTTGGCATGCTGGTGGCTTCTTTGTGTTCCACATCTTTTCTGGCATATTGACAGTTGCTGCTTCCTATCTCTAGAGGATAACAGTTGTACCATGGTCCTTCAGCTGACACAACTATCCTCAGGTAAATGGCTGGCTCACGTGGTGACACATCTCAACTGCAAATTATTTTCACGGCTGTGACCTCTTCCACTCAACAACTTACTTTACTGACATAAACGGTATTTTCTTAGTGCGGCCCAGCTGGGGAAAAAAATCCTTTTCAGAACATGTGTGTTTCTCTGCCTCAGAGAAAGTATGAACCCAAACGTTTGAGACTGGCACCATTTTGTAAACCTAGGTCTCACATTACTCCGAAAGTCCCAATATCTTGGGAACCAGGTGTGCAGTCAAAAATAACTGCTTTCATTTCTATAACACTTAGGGTCAACAAAACTCATTTACATACATTATTTCATTTGATTCTAACAATAAGCCTACGAGGTAACAGGACAAAACCTGTGATTGCTATTTTTCAGAAAATGAAACCAAGATTCAAATATTACTATTATTAATTATTTGAAAACCAGCAGTAACTAACAAGGAATGAGCTGTCTGGTGCACAATGTAACTTCAGACATATTACCACAACTGCATTAACAGCAACACTGAAAGGAAGTCATATTAGTGTTCTAGTATTTTACACGAAGAAACAGCTTTTGGCAGAAAACACTCCTCTCATTAAGCGTCCTTCTTCATGGGCAGCTATGTGCAAAGGACAGGCCAGAGCTTGCTGTGACATGTTCTGCTTGCTAGCTCTAACTCCACCCCTTCCCTCCCACTCACTCCCAAACCTACCGGTGAGCCTCAACACAGCTGTGGAGAACAACTCAATCAGACATATTTTTATTGATAATTTGAATAAAAGTAATATAAATAACACTACTGAAATTTTGGAAAATAGAAGAAGAGAAAACCACCAAGCAGTCCCATGACCCTAACTAAACCTCCGTTAGTATGAGGTTAAGTTTCCTCTACCTTTTTTCCCCCTATGCATCTGCTTTTCTCCTATTTGTAAGATAAATCTGTATACATTTTTATTTTGCATTTTCAGTCAACAGTGGGATCTTACACTATTCATTCTTTTTAAGGGCCATTCACTCCATCAAGCAAATAAAATATAGTGAATCTACCTGTTGGACACTTAGTTATTTCTGCTATTTCATGGGTATGACTTTCCTGGCATGTTGGCTTGTTCCTTACAGCAGCTACCCAGAAGGTAGACTACAAGGTCAAAGAGCACAGATATTTTTCTGGTTTTTGATAGCGCCAAATCACTTTCTTGAGAATTTGTCCTATTTTAAACTGCCGTCATCAAAAAAGACCTATTTCATTAAGATAATTATTGAGTTTTGATAGTCACTATTTCTTATTAAATTTGTATACTGCCAATTATTAATACCTTTCCACATTTTATTTTTGTATTTTGGGGGGATGATCTGTTCATGACAATTAGACTTTAACAGTATCATTTCTCGGAATAGTTAAAACTATTACTAGTTCTCAGAGCATGAAAAAAAGGCATAATTAGGAAAAATGATTTCTAAAGTCATAGTTAAAGGATTTGGAAGTTCTTCCCCCCAATGTTCCTCTCATATAAAGTAGCAGAGATTGACTCATGCATGTGATGTGTGAAGCAAGGTAAAAATCACACCGATGTCCATACATGATCCCAAACTAAAACACTGCCCTGTCTTCATGTTTGACTGTTGTTCTCATCAATTAGCACAAAAGGATAAAGGTATTACATCATGGGACCAAATCCAGGCCCTATGTAACAACTGGATTACTTTAGGTAAATCAAATAAACATACTGAGCCTGTGTCTTCATTCATAAAAAGGAATAATACTAATCCCTACACAGGTCTGCTGAAAGGACTGGGAAAATAGGTTTACATGTGTATACTAAAATATGAGGAATGATCAATTTTGGCTTAAGTTCTGAAATACAACTTTAGAGAGCTAAGAAACCCTAGTAAGATAACATTTGACACTAGACATGCCCAACATGAATACAACCTCATTTTGTAGTCACTGTGGAGACGTAACTAAGACACACAAGGTATAGATAACATTTTTTCTTCTATGTTTGAAGTTCAATATTATTAAGAGACTTTATATAGCCTACTTTACCCTAATATTAACAACCCAACAGAGACTGGGCCCTAGAGAACTATGGTTTCAAGTGGTAAATGTCTGTTTTTAATTCTAGACTCCCATGGGACCAGAAACTATAGACAGTCCGATGTCTACTGCAATGCAGAGTAGGCATTCAATAAATATATATTTACTGAATACAGAAACTATGTCAGAGTAACTAGAAGTTATTGACTCCTGCCTCAGGCTGTATAGTCTGACTGGAGGAATTTACACTTAGTTTGCTGAAGACATCAGTTTGAGGAGGAATGGGAGTTAAATGACCCAACTTACAAGTGTAAAAAAAAAAAATACATTTAAACATCAAATATATGCAGCCTACTTAACAATAGCATTAAAGGGCCTCACTCCAGTGCCCTGGGCCTTCCAAAACATAAATGCAAAAGCACAGAGGAACCAGCTTGTGTCTGAAATCCCATCACTGTATCCTTTTGATATTCTTCAAGAAGCAAATCCACTGAGCTTCATCAGAAGAGCCAAAATTTTTCATTTAAAAGGAAGAGGACCTAGTGCAACAAAAATGTATGTACGAAGGACAGTGAAAGGACCTAGTCCACTGACATGTTCAAACATTTTAAGGCAAGCTATTATTTCAAGCACATGTCAAGATGATGAAGAAGGGGTGTAATGAATTACAGAATAACCAGTGTTTATGCCTGAGAGGTCCTTGGGCCGTTCTGTACCTCCTGGAAATTGTTTATGCACACAAGTCCTGTGATCATGGGGCTATGATTAGCGGATGCTGACAGTGACAGCAGAGGAAGGCATGAATCACCGCTGCTCCATATAGGAGAGAACTGAGCAAAACCCAACTCTGTCTTCGAGATGGGCTTCTTTTTCCACATTCTGCCTACATTCTTTTGACTTGGCGCTACAGCACAGGATGGGGAAAGAGTAGGGAACTAATGACAGATGAATTCCACTATTTTGGGAAGTTCCACTTCTTCCTATAACTCTAATCATTTTGGGGAATTATAATTTCTTAATTTGTACCTAACAGCTAATAATCTCCCATCCTTTCTCCATATTGATGCATTGATTTTTTTTTCTTTGAGAGGGAAAGAGAAAAGGTGGGTACAGAGTGAAAAAGAAAATTCCAAGCAGGCTCCATGCTGAGCTCAAAGACCAAGCTGAAACCCAGAGTCAGATGCTCAACCAACTGAGCCACGCAGGCACCCTGCCGTTGATATTTTTTTAAATGAGCTCCCCAAAGTGTCCAGCACTGCATTTCTAAGATGGTTCTACCAACAGGAACACATTCATTTCTCCTCACTCCATCAAGAACTCAAGATGGGAATGCCACCAGTCAAAGGAAGGTCAATAACACTTGGTAACTTGCCCAAATTTCTAAGAATTATCCACCAATGAATTTGACTAGATGATGGAGTCATAATAAATATGTCACAGCAGTAGAGCTATTTTGTTATCATCACAAAATGATTAGAAAAGTTTGTCAGAGAAAGGTCATTCCTGAACATAGGTGGAAACGTCCATCTGTGGCAACATCTGTACAATTTTGCTTGGTTGAGATGTTCTACTTGTCTTTAGCTGCAAAAACAGAATAAGAATCTCAGTTGAAGCAAAGAACTAGGAAAAAAAAATGTGGGGATATGCAAAACTGCCTAAATCAGCCACAAGACATTAGTTTGCTTCAAGTATTGGCATTATTAGAATGCAAAAGACTTTGCAGCTCTTAATTCCTTGAATTATTTATGTCTGACTCTATGAGTGAGGTATAGCCATTCCATATCTTACTGTCCATTCGAGAGAAGTTCCTAAACAAAAGCAGATGCACTCACTGTCATAGACACCAATGGTGGAATTGGGAACAACGGCCTCCTCTTATCTTCCTGTGGATACTTTCCTACGTAAGTCTGAAAAGCTGCCCCTGTCTAATGAATGGATAAGTTGGGGGAAACCAGTAAACTCCAGGTACCAAGAAGAAAACATCCTCAGAATGACATGAGGTAAGACATTTAAAGAGAGTTGATGTCATCTTCTGATGTCTTTCCAGTGATTTCCTTAGAAATCTGCCCATGATCACTCACATAGAGGCAGGGGGAAAAAAGCCCCTGGGGTTAGAGGAGGGCCTTTATCCACAGCTGAAACTGATGAAGCCTCCTGGCAAAACCCCAAAGCACTTTGTTTCCTGTCTTCTCAAAGTCTTGACCTCCAGTATTTAAGGAACCAATAACATGTTCTCATTTCTCGAGTTATTTTTCTCATGCAACCCATGGCAGCTGTTTGCCAGCTCAGCATTTAGACTAATTTGTTACAGAAAATGGGGTTAATGTATGTTTACCAAGGTCTAAAGATTAGCAAAAGGCTTAAATATATGTTATGTGCAACTAAATAAGATGTGTAATACTTTCATAGTTATGTGTATTGTAAAGTTAGAACCTTGAGATTCAGAACACTTAATTTCTAGATGGGTCTCAGTTTCTCATTTGTTGTTTTGTTTTTCCTTGGAAAATAGCATGACAAAATATACTGATAATGGTTTAAATTTAAAAAAAAAACCTTTCTGAAAGGAAGTTTCTGTATTAGCTACATATCAGTACTACTTAAAAATATTTTTCTTACAGTAACCAGGGGATTCCTATTCAGCTCAACAGTCTTACATACTTGTTTTGAGGACTTAAAGCTTCCGGCCAAATAATGGCAGACAAAAGAAGAATATATATATATATTGTGTTTATTTTCTTCAAATACTAAAATTTTACAAGTGCTCCGCCTACATATATTGTGTTACTTTATGCCCCTACTTGAAAAGAGTATCAATGATATTCAAATACAAAGGAGAAACCACTGATATTTGATTGTCCTATTGTGGACAAAAATCCATTGGAAGCCAAACACATTCACTTCCTTAAAAAAAAGAAGTTCCAGGAACTCTCTCAAAAGAACGAATGAGAAAACTTCCCCAAGCAATAGCCAGCACATTGTTCCCTTGTCCTGTTGGGGGTTTTGCAGCGCTAGCTGATGGGGGGGAAAGGTATGGAGCTGTGGCAACATTTTCTCAAGTTTAAAGCCTTCTCAAATTTTGGAGTTTGGGACCAACTTAAGTATTTTGGTGCATGATAATATATATCCTTGGCCAAATGCAACTTCCCGTTTCTAAGAAGGGAAAAGGCTGGAACAGTATAGTAAAAAGGATCATAAGCCTTCTTGGATATCAAAGAGTGCTCACAAAACCACATTTTGATGAGTTAAGTGTAAATGAATCAGAAACTTATGGCTTACATTTCCCTAAAAACACACATGGATTTTAAAAAGAAATGAATGAAAAAAAAAATGTCCCCAACACAATACATTTGGTATATTGCCCACCAACATTTAAAAGAAAATAATTGAATACTTACAGCAGACAAGGGATAAAAGGGATCTGCCTAGGCTTGGTCTGAGAGTACACGCATGTATCTCAGCTGTCAATGGCCCAGAATAACTACCTTCAGGGCTACTTCCTATGACCCAAACCAATTTAAGCACAAAAGCACACACTTTTTTTTTAAACTTAAAACAGTAAACAGTTCTTCATTGCTTAACATTTTATTCAGAGAATAAAAGCTGAAAGAAAGACAATGACCAAAGAGCAACATCAGATATTATTCTCTACCTTAAAAACTCATTTATTCATTTTTTTTCCACAAATGTGTATTGAGCACCTACAATGTGTAAAGCCCTGTTCTGGGCTCAGGTAACTTAATAGCAAATATGGCAGATGAGGCTCTGTATTCATGAAGTTTACTGTAACAGGAAACCTTCCCTGTCTTGTTACTGTTGTGAAGCAATTCCTTAGCAATTGTCAAAACTTGGATTTGGATGTCTGGATGACTAATTTTGTGCGCGTCCTGAACATCTGGGGAAGAAGGAAGAATAAAAGGTCCCAGAGGGCCCCGAGTGGATATAATAGGTAGGCCTCATGCTTACTTGGGTTGACTTCCTAGCAAGAACACTGTTAACAAAATGATGTGAATTGATCTAATTTTCAGGGAGATGCTGATTATGGTCTTTATCAAGGGTCTTATTTTAATCAGTTATAAGTAATATCTTTAACCAAATAGAAATCAACTCAACAGGGCAAGTACTCAGATAGCATTTTGTTTGTTTCCAGCTCACAAGAAGTGCTAGGAGGAACAGGGAGTGAGATCATAGAGCCTAAGGAATAGCATCAGGTGTTGTCCAGACTTAGATGCCTCAGCCTACACGGGTACCCCTTAACAACAGGGCATTAAGGTGGATTCCCAAACTTCCAAAAATTATCTGCAGCTTCTATCTCAAACCACACACACCAACTCACAACACTGTCATTCCAAGCTCTGCCCTCCTGCCCTCCATCTCCTTCCTTGTATGGCTCTACCAGTAGCTACACCTACCCAAATAGATACCACACTCCCTCACCTCCGGCCTTCTTCATCTCAGCCTATGTGTTGTCTTCATGGTTATATCCCCAGTGCCTACTATGTCTAACTCATAGTAGGTAGGTAAAACATTTTTCATTAGATGGATAGATGGATGGATGGATTGCTGGCTGGCTGGAGAGATAAGCTTCCTTGGAAAATTCCTTGGAAAAATTCCTGACCTGGGACTCCTGGTCTGTCAGAAAGTAATGTGTCCATGTTAAATCCTGGTAGGAAGCCCTTGTCCAATCCTTCTCATCAGTGAATCCCTGGTAGAAGTCAACACAAGTGGACTGCTATCAGTACAAATTCCAGTTCTCCTCTTTATTGGTTCTATTACCTTTGCCCATCCCCTTACATCTCTGGGTCTCCGGGCCTCATATTATATCTGTTTTCTCTGATTGTTGAAGGTGGCATGAGATGAGGTCCCAAAATACTAGGCGCATGCTCAACCCTCCCTCTCTACCCATCCATTTCCTAAGGTACATTCAAGTCAATTCAGCTGGGAAAAATAACCACATCCAGTCACATTTTATTTAATAACTCCTGAGGAGGAGGGCTGGGAACAGCAGAGGTAAAGGGTGGTAGGGGTCGGGGGGTCTCAAGAAAACTATTTCTTGAGAATGATTGTGTCTGAGGAGGGTTGCCAGGGAGACCACTGGAAGGGAGCTGGGAAAAGGGGACAGGGTTGGTCCTAGAAGGTGTTAGAATATGTCAGGAAGCAATGACAAAGTCAATGGTCTCCAAAGTGCGTGAGATGACCCACTGGGATGTGAAAATAAAGCACTAAAATCTCCATGGTTCTTTAATCCAAAAAGGAAAGCTTTTTATAAATTATGCTTTGCCAACATCTACTATGTAGGTTGGCACTAGCCTCCTCATTTTGTCCACAGTCAAGAGCTCAGGAAAGGTCCCACAGGAGAGAGTTCCCTTTGTGTACAGCGGGGCCAGGGGCTTGCAATGTATCGCAGCTCACAGGTGCCTGGTCAAGTGGCCTTCCAGTTCATATAATCTCGTTTTAACTAAGCTAGACTTCTCATTCAAGTGGCCCACAAGGTTTCTTTTAAAGAAATCATGGATTAAAAATAATACTAATAATATGAGGATCAGTAAAGAACAAACAAAGCTAATACTTCTACCATAAGAGCTATTCGTCATCCACATTGTGAGACCAAAGCAATAATGATCACATCAGACATATTAAATCGCACTGCTCCCATTAAAAACACTATTAACAGGATCCCTGGGTGGTTCAGCGGTTTAGCGCCTGCCTTCGTCCCAGGATCAAGTCCCGCATTGGGCTCCCTGCATGGAGCCTGCTTCTCCCTCTGCCTATGTCTCTGCCTCTCTCTGTCTCTCATGAATAAATCAATCAATCTTAAAAAAAAAAAAAAGTACTAGTAATATTTATCTCAACAAGAGCAAAACTTATGCTTAAAACATTGTTGCAACCCTACCTCATGCCTTTAACAGTTATATATTGGGTATGCCTTATAAAATATATACTTTGAAATGGAACATTCATGTGTTTTATCCATAAATCAGCAGGCATACACTAGAGGCACAGGCTCATAATTTTTTACTGACAGGGATTTCCCCTAAGTTGGGAGACCCTGCCCTAGAAAGCAGTTTGTACATGTACGTGCTACAGAAAATCACCTGGTTGCACTGAGCGGAGCCGTGCAAGCGTGGATCAGTATGAGCCAAGCCCTGTCTGGGTTCCTGGAGACCACCAACAGTCAGGCATGGGACAGGGTCCATGCTGGCGGATGCCCCAGAGCAAACACGTGGTCAGCAGCCAGAGGCAGGGCCCGGGCAGGAAGACCGGCCCATGTGACGACCACTAACATCAGTGGACATTACGGCCCCATTTATACCCCTCACTCATGGAGAATGTTTTGAAGAGGATGTCGAAAGGAAAAAAATGGAATTTGGCTTCTAGAATAGGATGGGGGAAACTTTCAATTGTGGCAAACAGTCTGAGGGAATACAACAAGATAGGATTCAAAGATAAGAGTCCACAGGAGGTAGTGAGATAAGATGACTCAGCCCAGGGCAGAGATGGAGAATGAAATGGACTACTCTTCTAGCAAGTGAAAACGGGGCAGGAAGCTCCCTTCATGCCAAGACTCTCAAGTTTGAGACATAACAATTAATAATGACATGCTTAACAATGGCAGAGAGGAATGCAGGAAAGAGGAGGGGTGGTGCTCAGGATCCGGCTTGACTCAGGGAATACAAAACAGGCAGGTGCCATTTTGGAAGTTGGCTGAGCCCTCCGAGGAGGGCGCCACCTCAGGAGAAGGCGCTGCCAAGGAGCTCAGTACACAATGAATCAAATTGGAAAGAGGATGATGTTTTTGCTCCATCAACCTCTCCCCCCCCCCCTTTCCTCAATGTGCTTGGACATTTTTGGTAGCCAGCTAGCAGGAGACATCTAAGGAATGATGAGGTAGACAGGTTTACTGAGGAGACGTAAAAGGAAATAACACCAAGAGGGTGAGAAAAAGGGAGCAATAAAAGTAAAGAGAAGAAATGGAAGTAGTTGACTATACGAATTAGACCAAAAGTACAAAAACACAGGGCACCTGGGTGGCTCAGTGGTTGAGTGTCTACCTTTGGCTCAGGGCGTGATCCCAGGGTCTTGGGATCGAGTCCCTCATCGGGCTCCCTGGATGGAGCCTGCTTCTCCCTGTCTCTCATGAATGAATAAAAATCTTAAAAAAAAAAAAAAAAGGTACAAAACACTTTAAAAAAAAAACAATAAAATTAAGAGACAAAGGATGATGAAAATAATGGGGCTGAGACACTGAATTACATCAAAGAAGATATGAATAAATTAGCCAGAATTATACTATGTAGTAAAGTTTCACTCCTATGACTCTGCAGAAGGAGTAAGTCTTAGATCACTTTGTCAGGGGGGCAATCCCTCATTTTGAGAATGATAAAATTGGGTCTCTGCCCACTCAGAAGGCAAGCAGCATACCCTGAAGCAAAGAGGAGCTCCCAAGCCTCCTATATCTAGGCCACCACTCTCTCCTTGCCCTCTTGTCATTCAAACAACCAGCTATTTTCCCCAAGGCTTATGCCTTTGGATCCTGGGGACCTTGAGGCTACCAGATTGTTGAGCTCACAATCCATGGGAGAGCATGAAAATAAAGGAAAGGAATTGATCATAAGCATGAAAAAAGGATATTAAATGACTGAGCACATTCAAAGCCAACAGCCAGAGAAACTCAATACGAGCAATTATGGTTTGCATAACACTTCCTCCCAGATGACAAGTGACAGCAAGTAAACTTGGGTTTAGGTGCCATCATGTCCTCCTGCATCTAGCCAAGGGCAAACATGTCAGCTAGCACCCTGCTTTGGAGGAGAGAGACTTTTCCTTTTGTCATCACCTGCAATTTTTGGAACAAACACGGCATTCTACTTTAAATCTGGGGGAAATGGGTTGGTGAAGTTTGCAAATGAGCTCATATACTACTTGCAGAATTCATTCAGGGAGCTCCATATTGAGTTTTGACAGTCCTATCATCACCATGGCTGATAAATAAACTGGATCTTTAAGCTTCCAAAGGAATTCAGGACAAGTAGACAAGAAGAACTATTTGCCTGTGACAAACAAAACTTCACAGAGCTGCATTTTCTAATTATCTTATGTTAAACAAGTTACTAAACGCTAAGAAAACATGGTAACTTAAAGACGGTAAGAACACAACTTTTGGTGCCCAGGCTTTTCTTAAATAGTTAAGGCTGTTCATTTTTCTTTTACTTACATACATGAGCAACACGTCTTACGCAAATTTTTCCTGCTCTTCAGCTAATATGGAAAAATGATATAAATCTTATATGAAAAAAAATGAACGCTATATGAAAAAAAATGAACGTTATATGAAACAGTGCTTGATTTTTTTTCTCTAATTCTATAGCATAATATTTCACCAAGGCTAATTAGATAAAAGTAAAGTGAAAAGAAAAACATGAGGCACATACAACGGATATGAAGAAGGTGCCACTTGAGTGTTACCTGAGGTCCCAGGATATACATTCCTGATTTTCCCCTTTGCCCTGGCTCATGGATACCCAAGTGTGAGACAAATACCACCAGAGGTAGTGTCTAGTTTTAATGCTAGGAAATTTTTCTCCATTCCATTCGTTTTCCATCAAAACTGCATCATCTAGAAAGTCTCTGCTTGGGCTATGATAGGCTTAGCCTCTAACAATTGCTTTTTTCCGCCTTTTAATTTCAAAGCGAAGGTAGTCCTCGGTCTTGGGATATTCAGCAGGCTGCCCATAACAAAGTACCATTGGCTGGTGGCTTAACTAACAGGAAATTTATCTCACAGAATTTATTTCTCCACAGATTGCCTGGTGAGAGCTTTCTCCCTAGCTTGGAGGTGGTTACCTTCTCACTGCGGCCCCACATGGTCTTATCTTGCACATACATGTGGAGCCAGAGTTTCATGTTCCTTCCTCTTCTTAAAAGGATCTCTCTCATGACCTCATGTAAACCTAATTACCTCCCAAAGCCTCCACCTCCAAATACTATCACACTGCAGATTAGGGCTTCGATATATGAATCTGAGGGAGTGGAAGACACATTCAGTCCATAGCAGCAAACAACAATTGCTAGTTTGAATTTAATAAACTTTTTTTTCATGAGTTACTTGTGTAGTTCTGTGTATTCCTAGCAAGTGATAGTGGGTTTCAAGTTACAGTAATGGCACAGTAGTTACTTTTCAAATATATTTGTCAAAAAGTGAATTTCCTCAGTGAAAAGCATGAAGCGAAATATAACAAAAGAGGTATGAAGATATGGCCAAAATCATAGATATGATCGAAAAATGACTGGTTGTCCTAAGGAGCCATACAAGGAAGTCACTCTCAGCTTGGATAGTCTGAATGGAGAAAACTAAAGAGACTCGTGTCCTTCATTTGTTCCATGGCAGGTTGTGGCCTCCAGGGCATGAGTCACTCATGTGTAGGAAAACACAAGACCATGATCAAGACCTGGTGGACAAAAGTCAGATACCTGGCAATCGGAGACAGGTCTAGAAAACTGTTCCAGATGTCAAGAAAACTCTTGTTTTCAGCAATTTCTTTTTACTGGGCTAGATTCCAAGTAGTTTTGGAAAACAGAAAAATATTCCAAAATAGATGATGGAAGAGTAGAGAGAGGTTCACTATGAGGTTATCCTGTGAAAGGGCTCACCCTGAATATCAAGTGCTTTCCTTCTCATTGTGACAGAGTCTGTGGTGAGCCCTGCAGCTCTCCCCTGCAGCTCCCTTCCAACCTGAGACTGAGGAATGAGGCTGCAGCTACATTCTGGTTCCATCATTTTAACCCAGGGTTTCCAGGCCAGGTTGGCTAGGGAAGAGAGAGCTTGAGGGCTGCAAAAGGGCCTCCCAGTGTCTCCACCTGGAAGTGACACATGGCATTTCCACTCGTGGTCCATTGGCCGGAAGTGGCTGGGAAGCCTTGTCTCTCATGTGCCAGGGAGGGAATGGAGGGCCACCTGGGTGGCTCATTGGATGAGCATCTGCCTTTGGCTCAGGTTGTAGTCCCAGGGTCCTGGGATCAAGGCCCACAGCAAGCCTGCTTCTCCCTCTGCCTGTGACTCTGCCTCTCTGTGTGCGTCTCTCATGAATAAATAAATTAAAAATCTTAAAAAGAAAAAAAGAAGAAGGAATGGAAAACAGGTAGTGGTGAGCATGCAGATGATCTAGAAGAGTATACAAGCACTCACTTTGAACTAAATGATGAATTACCTGGAGAATCAGTGAAGAATTTAGAAAATGTAACTGAGAGCACGAAATCAACAACCTATATTTTTTCAAAAATATTTTTCCAGGAGGTCTTTGTCCCCCATCAAAGGTCCCTAAAATACCCTTTAATATTCTTGTAGGCAGAGCTGTGTACTTGCACAGGTGCCTCCGGTATAAATCACCAATAGTAATTACCAACTTCTTTGTTAAAGAGAAACTTTAGTGTTTTGTTTTGTTTTGTTTTGTTTTAAAGGCCAGTAAGGGGTTTCCAAGAACAATAAAACTATTTCCTCTGCAAATAACTTGATGATAACCTTGCTTGGAAACAGAGGCTCAGTCCATTCAGTGAGCAATGATTCTCTCTTGCTTCATCAGTTCTTGGATCTTTACAATTGTGTTCCATAAACTCCGTATTACCTTTCTACAAGAAATGTCGTTGTCCCCAGAGATTCCTTGAATTTGTAAGTCTTCACTTACAAGATTTTAATCTTGACCAAAAGCCAACGGGATCCATTAGAACTGGAGGTTTAGTCTACCCACTGAAGTTGACATGTTTAAAAGCAGGGGTAGAAGGACTCGGGTCACCTGCCATGAGAGAAGATGAGCAGTTAAGCATTGCTGGTGATACGCAACGCTTCCATGGGGATTTTCCCCACTCTAGTCTGTTTCTCGGGAACATGGAGGGAAGACACCCCCAACAAAACCACAGTCTTTCTTCATTATTCATTCTTTGGCTCGGCTTGAGCAATTATGAGGTAAAGATGGAGGCGTCCTCCAGCCTTGATTTCATTGGGACTTTCTAAACTATTAGTGTTTCCAGGATTCTGGACACCCTGAGGATTAGGGCAAGCTCTAATCCCATACACAGGGAAATGCAGAGGCAGTTTGGGAGTTACATTGCTTACGTACAAGATGGCGGTTCTCAAGTGATTTCTAGAACAGTCCTCCGTGGAAGGGCCATCATGTGAAATCCTGTCCTGGTGGCAATTAGGGGGGAGTATCACATGCCACTTTAGCCACTCTATGCTTCCTTTTCCTCACCTACAAAATGGGGGTTTCTTAAAAAAAAACAGTTCTAATGCTGCTTTTAAAGATTCAGTGAGATAAGGCTCAAACATCATAAACCCCTAGAGCAGGACTAGTTGAGATGGAAAATATTCCTGAGCTGCAGGGTACAATACAGGGATTATGTAGAAGACAGGGAATTGCTCCTTTGTTCCCTTTGCTCCTATCTTCCTTTCTCAACTCATATGCATACTGACTGCTCTTTAAATTTGGTCATTCCATTGTGATCAGTCGGAACTGTATTGCTCCAAAAGTCAGAGAAGCAAATGGAAGATGAGAGTGAATAAAACCGAACTCAACCTACACAGGAAGAGTCAGGAATTTTATGATCCAACTCTATTAGAGTCCTTTTTCATTCTATACTGCAATCTTCACTCTCTTATAAAGAGGCCCCTACTTGTGGCGCATCATGGGCAGTTTTGAAATGCAAGTAAAATGAGATGCAGAGACCACAGTCGTGTCCACACATGACCTGAAGCCTCTGTTTGACCTAGCCTCTTCAGAGGAAGAAAAGAATATTGCATCAAACTAAATGTGCTAGGACCTAGACCTTTAATTATACAGCTTCCCCATCCTAAAGGAGGCCGCCACTAATTTGAAATTGTCTGGCTATTGCCTGCACAAGTAATGTTTGCAAGAAAACAGAGCAGTCTCAAATTGGGCCATGATAGACCCAAGCGTGTGACATATAATGCCCTCAAATAGCTAAACCAAGACCCAAATCACCTTACATCTGTCCTGGGGATTGTAAACTATGAAGTAAACTTTCACTGATGCAGACTGCAGGCTCCCTACAAGACATTGTACTAACTAGCAATCCACCCCAGTTACTTCCATTCTGACAACATTTATTAGCTATTGATCCGAAGGAAAAGCTTACTCAGCACAACTCATTCAGAAATTTCTAGCAAGAATTGTATAATTCCCTCACTTTGACACATTTTGTGTCATATGCCTTCTGTGTAATTTTTGGTGCCCTCGGCAGCTTTGAAAAGAAGCCATGACTCTTGACAAAGGGTGATGACCTACCGTACACAACCTAATGGCGCAACATTGCTATGATGCTTTAGAATCCTTTACTTCTCGAAACAAAAGCCAACACTTAAACAGTAATGCTGGTTCGTTGCCGAAATTCTAGAGACTGTGATGAGGAGACTAAGAACTCATAACCCCACCAACCACACAATCATTGTCAACATTTTGGTGTGTTTTCCTACATTTATACTTACTAACCCAAATACCCACACCCTCTGCACCTAAATTCATATCATCAACACTAACAATTATTACCAATCATCTGTGCAGATCATTCTTACAGTTTTATTCCTTTTTCATTAAAGGCCATGCTATTGTTTACTTATTCGTTCTCTTAAAGTTGGACATGGCTATTTCCAAGTCTTTTACTCTTATAATTAATTTTTATTTGCATATGCATATATCCTTGTCAGCATTTTAAACTGTTTCCTTAAGACATACCAAACTATTGAGGTAGAGCATGTGAATATTGCATAAACACATACGATAACATGCAGTAGAGAGAGAGGGTCATACTTGCGTTTCTTATTTTTGACTTGACCAATGATATTTGACGATTCTTAACACCAGGGGGGAGAATCACACATTTGAAATTAAGCTTGAGTCCTATCTGAAATGGGATGGTTAATATGTAAGATTGCTCTCAGGTATTTCCTCAGGAACAAGGACTAGTTACTTTACATTTGATTGATAGAGTTTATAATTAGAACTCCACCTACTAATACATTTGAGCACTAAGGTAGAATTAAGAAATAAAATAGATCAGGTTAGGGACAGGAGTAGGGAAGCTAAATATGCAAGAAGGAACTCCAAACTGGATTTATCCCTATAGGAATAAACAGTCTGGCACCCTGTGCCACCCCGTAAAATATGCACTCACCTAGCTCCTAGATGTGTAAAACTTAGCGGCAGGGGGACAGGAGGCAAGAAGCAAGTTTCCTTTCTCCAGACAGAGAAAGGCCAATATGCCAGGAAGCATGGCCAGGACATGCGGTCTTCTGCCTATGGGCCCCCAAAGCTTCCAGAGAGACCCGCCCATTCACAGTCCATCCACTGGAGGAGAGAAATGTAAATGCTGTTTGCATTTCCCACAACAATCTCAGCTCTGTCCACAGAAGCGCATGCTTTTGCATCCAGCACATGAGGAAGCAATCAGGTGATGGTTTTTAAATGATTTTTAAATTGCACGATGTCCCGTGCAAGTGCAGCAGGTACGTCAGGCCTGTGGGGAGGCATCAACCCCTTCCACTGAGACTCTAAACCCCCCTCTAAGGAACCGCTCCTTCACTCTCCTTTTATCCATCCATTCTTTTCTTCTTCAAAAAGTAGTTACTGAATCCCAACTACCCCCCTGGGTTAGCTACTGTCCTAGGAAGGGAGGGCCAGACAGTCAAGGTGATGAAGGCCCCACCCTCATGAGGCTTCCTGTCTAATCAAAGAGACAAGCAATTAAACAAGCAATGTCAACACAGAAGGACAGCAGTGCCATGGCCATGCTGAGCCAGACTGGGGAAGTGGGGGGGCTCCTGGGGAAAGAGAGGCGAGCCAGGGGTCTCTGGGCCAACCCAGAACAGAGCCCCCCCAGGCAGAGGGGCAGGGCTTCAGGGTAGAAAAAAAAAAAAAGCAGCAGGGAAGACACAGTCTAGGCTAGGAGGAGTGGGGGGCATGTGCTGGGGTGGCAGCTAGAGGCCCTGCCCACTAGGCCACGCTGGCTTCCTTCAGCTCCTACTTATAATCAGAGAGCAAGGCCTGGGGGCAGCCAGGTGGGCCCGCGGGCTCCTGCCACAGGCCTGCAGCAGCCAGATGCTGGGGTCTTCTCAGTAAACACTGCTGCGGGGGGGTGGGGGGGGCTCAATGCATCCGTATCCCCACGCCTGACTATGTGTGCTCTAGATAACATCAACACAGCCACAGATGTGACGGTAACCTTTAGGTTTAAAGACAAAACTTTGACTTCATTACTGTCCCTCTATGAATTTGGCCAAAATCCAATATTTAAACTGCATTAAATAAATAGTCGAGGCTGGGGCGGGTGGGGGGGAAGCAGCTGTGTTCACCACTGAGGGGGTGCACTTCCCTACCGAATCGCCCCAAGGCACAGCAGCAGATCCCAGGATTTGCCAGCGCGGAGTCAATTCAGGGGCACGCAGGAGCAGTGAACGCAGAAAACCGGGCCGAAAAGGAAATCCCTGTTGGGTAGCCACAGGTGGCAGCCCTTGGCAATCCCTGGGGAGAGTCCCTGGGTGACAGGGGGTCCCACCAAGGATGGCACCTTTATGACACAATGTCAACTCTCCTGAGACTGCAAAAATCCCACCCGGTGGGGTTTTCTTTCCATCCGGCTCACTGAACCACATTAATGGATGTCCGAACAGTCCTGGCATTTGTTCCCCTATCAAGATCTGTAAAGAGGGGAAGAGGTTCCTGTTGTTAATTGCGGGGGATCTCCCACTCTTTGTTTTAAGGAAAGTTTAAACAAAATGATCACCCACTCTGAGGCTTTAAACAAAGTTCAAACAGAGCGAAGTTCTCTTGCCAAGGTTTAAGGCAAATTTCCTCTGTCCAGATGGCTTCCTCGGGCAGGCCAACATAAGAGCTAAGACACTCAACCCTGCTGCCTTTTAATGCTGCTCCTTGATTGTTGCTAACGATCCCCAGCTGTCCGGCCTTGCTGGTTCCTGAACCTCTCTCCGCCGGCCACATCTGCCGGCAACTCTGAGGAAGAGGGGGAGACCGACAAAGGGCTACCCCCAGAGCAACACAGGTGGACGCCTGAGTGGTGAGCCCACGCATCGGGGGCAAGGTTAGAAACCAGTTTCCTTAAGAACTTCCACGGAAACACTCAGGGGTGGTTTTTGATAAATTCCCTGATGATGGGCCACGCCACTAACTATAGGGCAAACTCACCAAAAACCCGGGAGTGTGGCCGTCATACGTGGTAGGGCACTTCTCCTACTGACTAGTCCACACATGGATCTGGATGGCAGCCCGGATTGGGGTGGTGGCCATGAGAATTCCTCGTGAGTTCTAGCAACACTCTCTTCACCCTCCTCCCCAGCTGTGCATGCAGCCCATCCCCACAAGGCGCACTCAACTTTGGTGTGCACCAGACGCAAGTGGGTCACGTCCAATTCCTGTGTTTAATGCCTCCCCTCTGTTTTCTGTGTGTCCTGCAGACCTCTGGGGATGTTAGCTCGTGTGTTCAGAAGCCCCAATACTCAAGCCTGCCGGGAGATCCATTCAATTTGTACATTAAAAAGGGCTTCTTGATGATGTCACCCTATAGGGTACGCTACAGTTTTAATAGTCAAATCCACCTTGTCTATGTTAGTCTACATTCCTGTTCATTGCCCTGTATGTTCCTTCTCTAGTCCCGTTTCTTCAGGGAAACAAACCTATTATCTTTAGCCTAAAGCCAAACATAAGATTTTGACTTAGCAAGAATCGTGTTTATTCACTTGTTTTTTGTTTTAGCTTAACATGAGGGTATTATAGAGTTTCCTCTTTTTAACTCAAAAATATTGGGAAAAAGTTTGAGCTCCCTGGTTCAGCTAGTAAACTGATGGCATGAGGCTAACAAGAGGCACAGACTGCTCCAGTAGCAAAAGGATGTCAGGCTTTGCATTCAGACCGAGATTGGGATTCTGGTTTTTTTAATTACTTATCCTCCGACACTGGCCATATTTGGTGGCATATCTGAACCTTTGCCTTGTCACCCATGAAACTAGAGGACATGCTCTGGTCTTTGGGGTCATTATAGGGATTACAGATAATATGTATAAAGCTTCTAGCTCAATGCTCTCCACATCATGGGCACTATGGAAACTATTATTAGATGTCAAAAGGTCTTCATGTTTTGTTGAAATGTGAGTCAATTGCTTCCCAATAAGTAGCCAAGGAAATGACGTGGAAAAAAGTAGATAGCTTGGTTCAATGCCAAACTATCAGTAGATGCAAAGTGGCCAACAGTTGGCTCACACACTGTGGGGCTTGGGTACCCCCCTAGTCCCTCCAACCATCCTTTGAGTTTTCTCTGCCTTAGGACAGGCACAGATCCTCAACACCCCACCTACTTCTGGTCACAATTTAAACTATCAAGCAGGCTGGCAATGGTAGAGTAATATCTTCCAAACTTGATCATAGATTTGACCACTGCCTCATATATTTGATGCCTACAGCATACCTGGTAATGGGTGTAACATACAAATATCATCCTCCCCAGAAAAGGAAATCCTAAGGTGATGCTTCCTGATTAAGCTGACCCCTTGAATAATGTGAGAGCTTAGGTTGCTGATCCCCCTATGCAGTTAAAAACTCTGCCTATGGGCCCCCAAATCATGTATAACTTTTGACTCTCCCAAAACTATACTACTAATAGCCTACCGTTGACTGGAAGCCTTGTGACAACAAACAGTGGATTAGCATATATTTTGTACGTTAAATGTATTATACGTTGTATTCTCACAATAAAGTAGAGAAAAGAAAATACTAAGAAAAATCATAAGGAAGAGAAAATACATTTACAGTACTCTACTGTATTTATCAGAAAATCCACATGTAACTGGACCTGCACAGTTGACACCTATATTGTTCAAGGGTCAATTGTATACCTCAATCTTTTTTTTAAGTTTCGGTTTAAATTCCAGTTAGTTAACATGCACTATAATATTAGTTCCAGGTGTACAGTGAAGTAAACACTGTTCCTTCCTACTTGTGGATACATGAGTCCTACACATGTGTCCTAGAATGACAGCAATTAGAAGCAGGACTCAAATACTGTCCTTCAATAGCTACAGAGTTTAAAAAAAAAAAAGGGCTTTCTGACAAAAGTGAGAGCAAGGTAGAAGCAGGAAGCTTTACTTTCTCACACTGTCCCAGGAAACACAAGATAAGCTCTTTGGGGGCCTCCTAATCAATGATACATTGATAAAATATGTTTTACAACATTGGAGGCAAGTCTCAAGTTTTTCTTACTGGAAAGATTTCTAAACAAGCTTTTTTTTCCAGGGTGCTGTCAGGCCAAAAAAAAAAAAAAAAAAAGAATCAGGCAAAAAAAGTTTTTGGGTTAAAATATTTTAGACAGAGCATACATAAGCCAGGGGAGGGGCAGAGGGAGAGTGAGAAAACCTCAACCTCAGACTCCATGCTGAGTACAGAGCCTGACACAGGGTTCAATCCTGTGACCCCAAGATCATGACCAAGAGTCAGATGCCCAACCAACTGAGCTACCCAGGCACGCCAGTCAAGGGAAGTTTAAAAGAAGCTTATTCCTCATATAGCACAATATCCCCTATATACAGACCACTATCCAATATATTCTAGATTTCACTCGTTTATATTTTCCAGACTTTCCTCAAGTTCCCAATGTTACTCATCTTTAAATAGGATTATGATAAAATTCAACACCATTGATGCACAGGTATTGTTCCCCTTCTTGAAAGTAAACAGAATTATCACTGGTCCCTTCTCCCAACTCTGAACTACCCTCCCCAGGAAATCCAGAGGTTTCCATTCATTTGTTGTACCCCCCACCCCCAGAAACCTGCATTCTAAAAAGGACAATAACATAGTATTAAGTTTTTGTAAATAAAAATATTATGGACTGATGAACCAACAATAGTAATAAGTCTTATAACAGATACACAAAGAACCAACAGCAGCTGTGGCCTGGAACAGGTGGTGAGGAGCCATACTCAGAAATCAGAAACAGCCTTTGTGCTCAGGAAAACAGAGACATGCTGGGCACTCCCGAGAGAACCTCCTTGGACCCCTGTGACTTGGCCAGCAGGAGGTCTGCCCCTCTGATTAACAATAAATACAAAGTCAAAGACAGTGGTATGAAAAGTGTTTTGGTTCATTCTCCTTCCCAGCCTGCCCAGCTGCACTAGGGGACACCCTTGTAGGCCTGTCCTCTTTGCAGATTTTAGCACAATCAGTGGTTTCAGCCATTGCATCAGATCACACAGCCCTGACATCTGAGGGTCTTTAGCTATTTCCAGAGATCTGGTGTGGCCTGGTGTTTCCAGCATCAGCTGGAACATGGTGTCCATGTACCAAGCTCAGCATACAGGGTGGGAAATCTGCAAGGTGATATTCTATCCAAGGTTATAGAGACCAGGAGGTCATAGCAATGGACTTAAGATAACAACCATGTTAGTCTTCCCTTCTGACAGTTGTGTTGTGGGACGGGGGTCTTCTTTGAGTTCAAATGTGGCAGTTAAGATCAATTAGGCTTGGCAAAAATAGGAAAAGAAAAGTTCTCAGACCTGAAGCTATGGCTAGCACAATTTCAGAAACTTCAGAAAAGAAATTTGAGCCATAGGAAAATTAAGGAAGCAAATAACTGTAGGCTGAGGGTCACACCATTATGCAAACTGAGCTCTAGATTTTTCTGTGAAATATTTGGTAGACAAAGTGAAAAAGGAAATCAAATTACATGTTTTTTGTTTTTTTGTTTTTGTTTTTGTTTTAAATTACATGTTTTTTTATTCTTCATGTCAAGACTAGGAAAAATAGGAAACTAACCCTAATCCATGAACTGTGCCTAACTGGCCACATTCTACAGTGAAACTGTGTTTTCTCGGGGATCCCTGGGTGGCGCAGCGGTTTGGCACCTGCCTTTGGCTCAGGGCGTGATCCTGGAGACCCGGAATCGAATCCCACATCAGGCTCCCGGTGCATGGAGCCTGCTTCTCCCTCTATGTCTCTGCCTCTTTCTCTCTCTCTCTCTCTCTCTCTCTGTGACTATCATAAATAAATAAAAATTTAAAAAATTATATTAAAAAAAACTGTGTTTTCTCATTTGCCAAATGAGAAGCATTATCTATCCCATGTTTCACAGTAATAGATATAGTTAGTTAGAAGTAGTAAGATATTTTATACAAAGAATTTATCTTAGGAAATTAGTAATAGATATTTTTCATGGTGATTTGGAACAAAACAAAACATAAGGCATGACCTGGCTCTTAAATATGTCTAATCAATCATGTAACCCATTTATAAAGTAAAAGATCAGATTTTGCCTCATTAAAATCTGGGCCTGTGCAATTGCTACTAGGGTTTTTGGTTTGTTTTGTGATAATTATTTGATAGAGTAGGGCTGTAACTCCATCTAATAATTCTGGTTGAAGATTTAAGAGAGGCAAATTACTCTATAGTGATTATGCAAGCACATTTATCCACTTTACAGTTTGAGAAGACCATAAGTAGCTACTAGAGAAACTGACTAACCTCAAAAGATAGAAAGGATTCATCTTGGATTCCCATCTTAAAATCTTCCTAAATTTTTAAGAGGAGATTTTCTGGCAATAGCAGCTTAAAACAAAAATAAACAAACAGAACTATTCTGTAGCTTATTTGTACATCAACCCTACCAAGAAGAGCAAAATTCAATGAAGATTTACCAAAGCTAAATACTTGTTATTTATTTGCCTCGAAGACAGTTGACACTTCATTTACTCTGTTGAAGATCTTATGTAACTAAGATTGACAGTACAGGGACAGATATTATAAATTATTAAGTATTTTGCACATACCACAGAGCCTCGAACATACTACTTAATTATCAAAACAAGGCATGAGACAAAAAAATAAAAGGTGAAACTGCTAGAAAGAAGAAAAAATATGAATTGAAGACAATATATTAAGTTATTGAGAAAATCTATGGGAAAGGTAATAGAAATGATTTTAAAAATTGGCTGGATATAAGAGAACTATCAAAAAGTTGCTAAGATGCATCTTTAGACAATTACTACTGAGAAAATATAATGGAAAAAAAAAGAAAATATAATGGGAAAATCTTCCCACTTAAAATTGCTATAAATAGGGCAGCCCGGGTGGTTCAGCACCGCCTTCAGCCCAGGGCATGATCTTGGAGACCCGGGATCGAGTCCCATGTCAGGCTCCCAGCATGGAGCCTGCTTCTCCCTCTGCCTATGTCTCTGCCTCTCTCTCTCTCTCTCTCTCATGGATACATAAATAAAAATCGTTTTTTAAATAAATAAAATTGCTATAAATAATCAAATGCAAAGAGAACACTACATAGCTATACTAGCCAACATTAAATTAATTCATAAATATTAATTGGCAATGATGACTCATGAAATACTTCTGTAAAATGAGTAACAGATAAAGGCTAAGACAAACAAACCAAAAAAACCGATCCTAGATGAAACAGAGCTATTTCAAAGAACCAAAGAAAACCTTTGAAACAGTGATATCTCAGAGACACTTAATAACAGGTCCATTAAAAAAAAAAAACGCTTATATAAGAAGGGGCAAGCAGAGAACATGACAGAGCTTTGCAAAATAACAACTGCGATTGCCAAAATAAAATATATAAAGACTAAGTGGTAGGTTGCATGGAGCAAAAAACCAAGTTGGTGATCTTGATAGTCAAGTTCAGACATTAGCTCAGCACACAGAGCAAAAATGGAGAGAAACATAAAAGATCATCAATGGGAAGATACATACAGGGAGTCTCTTTCCACTTTAAGGGAAAGACTATACAATTAATTATAATTAAAAGAAAAAAATAATAAAATAAACTTTCACCAAGCTGAGGAAAATTACAAGTCCCAATAATAAAAGGGTCAAGAGGGGCAAGATGAATCAAAAAAAAAGATCCACACTTGGACACATTGTGAAGTTTCAAAACCATTTATTTAGATAAAAAGAAATTTTTAGTGAGTTCCAAACAAAACAAATAGATTACCTGAAAGGAATAAGAATCAGACTGACATCAGACTTCTCATCACCATACTAAATGCTAGAAGAAGAAACAATGCTTACACGTTACTAAGGGAAATTTATTTAAACGCATATTGTCTTTGCCCTGTAAAATTACCAATGAAGGACCAATAAAGTCATTTTTAAACATGTAAGAACTAAGAAATCTTAACATCCAAGAATCCATTACAATGCATTATTAGAAGAAATAGAATAGCAACACCAAAAAAAAAAAAATTTAAAGAGAATGATGAGATGCAAAAAAACAGTAACATCTGAACATGAACCAGGAGGAGTAAAAAAGCTGAAAATAATTAAAAGAGCCTCCACTGGAGCTTGACACTCGAGACCATCTATTCTGAGCAACAAGATTTTTAGTGACACAGGATTAGCTTTCCTTCAGAATGGGCACAATCACATGGTTTAGTTGTTGCTGTTTTGGGGGGCTTAAATTTTTTAAAGTCTTTAGAGCAATAACAGAAGAGTTTAATTTTATTAAAGGAAAAAATGTAAATGACATAAACCTTGACAATTTAGAAATGATAAAAATCAGAAGTTGAAGCAGGAAAGGGAAGTGAGAGGTAGTAAAATGCTTTTGATTCCTCCTGGGAGATGTACCATGCATTACAAAATGATAAAGCAGGAAAGAAAGTTTAAGTGTGACTATGTTAGGTAATGAAATAGTGACTTGTCTTGATCAAAAATGGCCAAATAAGAATATGCCTCTCTTCCCTCCTCAGATGTAAGAAAATATAAGGGAAATTGAAAAGGTGTGAGCCCATAATATTAAAGAGAACTAACCGGAGAGGAACTTCAAGAACATGAGGGATTTCCAAAAGCTTCTGAAAAATGGATAAAGACATACTGATGAATGAAAATGGAATGAAAGGAACTTCCATCTAGAGTTCATGGAGAGGGAGTTGCCACAGAGGAAGGAATGGGTCACCAAGGTTCGAGACCAGATGTGAAAGAGTACAGGGGTAAGGAAAATGGCCATAAGGAAGACTAACTGAAGGTCTGGGCCCGGGATGGGTATCCACTCCACCCCCACATTCCGATCCCTATTCCTGAACCCAGACTGACAGCCAGCCATACACTATCTCTAGGCAACTCCCCAAAATTGTAGGGTTCCTTGCTAAAGCAATTAAACGAACCCTCTGAAGAGAACTAGGAAAGCTAACATGAAGTCCTCTTCATTGTGGTATCTGGGAGATATTTAGGTTAAAAGGCAACTCCCCAGACTTTCTATCAAAGTAGATGAGCCCCTAAATCCACAGAACTGCCCAACTGCCTCCCTACAAACCCCTATACCATCAATCTTCAACATGAACAGGCAGGATAAGTGAACAACTGAAGTGTAACCACAGGATAAAGAGAACAAAATAAACTCTCAAAAAAATATCAGAGGAAGCACAAAATTCAAACAGGTGTGACTTAACACACAAATCTCAGATTTTTAACTTTTTATCAAAGTACAAAATACATGCAGAAAATGGGATTATTGGTATACAACGAATATAATATCACTAAGGGAATATACCCATTAACTACCACCTAGATTGTCCACATTTAAAAATATATATATATATATATATATATATATAAATATATATATATATATATCACCAGAACCTCAGAAGCCCTTTGCATGCCCCCTTCTAGTCACTCTCCCCTCTCTTCTCTGCAAAGGAGCCTCACTGCCAATACCAGACATCTGTTCAGTCTGTGTTTGAATTTTACATAACTGGAAGCATGCAATATGTAGGTCTCTGGCTTTTCTCACTGGATACTATCTATGCTCATGAGATTCATCCAATGTCTATGAAAAAGACACATATGGTCCTGCCCTTAGGGAGCTTACATTTGCGTGTGTGGAGATACTCAACAACAAGCAAGTAGGCAAAGCAACAACACATCTATGGGACACACAATAGTAGGGTTTTGTGATACAGAGGAACAAGGTAGCTCCTTTAGACTGAATGAGCAGAAGAGCCTCTCTGAGAAAGTGACATTTAAGCCAAGATGTGACAAAAAAGAGCCAATCATAATAGATCCATAGGTAAAGGAGTAATTACTCTTACTCTCCCTCTCCCTCCCTTTTTCTTTCTTCTCTTCCCCTTTTCTCCCTTTCTCTTGTTCTATACACACACACATATCAATAAGAAAAAGACAGTCACAATAAAAATTGGGCAAGAGAAAAGTTATTGCACAAAAGAAGTTATCCAACAAATATATCTGATATCTAAATATCCAATAAATACATAACATGCGCTCAACTGCATTAGAAATCAATAAAATTAGCAATTTTAGCCACCAGAAAGGCTAAGAAAAAAAATATCACATGACTGATTCTACCAAGAACTGGGAAGGATGTGAGAACAACTCGCATATGTTACCAGCAGGACTGTAAATTGATACAACATTTTCAGAACACTGTTTGCCACCATCTTCTAAAGTTAAATTTAAGCATACCTTATGACCCAGAAAGCTCATTTCTATTTATATATCCAACAAAAATTTGTCATAAATGCACCAAAATATGTTTTTAAAAGTGTTTATAGTAGCACTTGTTTGTAAAAGACCAAAACTAAAAACAACCAAATGACCAGCAGAGGAAAATGAATAAGCTGTGGTCTATTCACATGATGGAATACGAGACTAGTAAGAATGAATGAGCTATCGCTGCCCATAGCTCAGCAAAAAAAAAAAAAAAAAAAAAAAAGGCTACCTCAAAAATCCCCTTTTTGTTCTTCCTGGATATGGGCACTCAGCCTCTTGCCCTTGGATGAATTCGGAGCTTCTGCCTCCCAGAGCTGTGTATCCTAGCTCTGGGTCATGGAGAAGCTACATCGCCTTTCTTCCCTTGCACAACGGCTAGCAGCTGGTAAGGCCTTCACCTGGATTCCTCAGTTCTCTGCCTGGTGACAGTGACATTAAGTAGTTGAAGGGAGAAGAGACAGTCCATGCCAGAACAGCCTATGTCCTTCACCACCATCATACTCAACACCTAACAATCCCTGATGCAGAGAAGGAACTCAATAAATTATTTGTTGAATGAAAGAGTGAACGTTCAATTATTGCCCTTATAATCTGTTGAAATCTAATTGCTTGAAGAAATGCATTGTCAGTGTAAAGGCCTGAATTTAGTAGTCTTTCAGGGAGTCAGAATTGGCATTTAGCATGTTGTTAATTTTGTGCACACGCACACACACACAATTTTATTTACTTTTTACTCTCAGTGGTCTTTTCAAATTTAGACATTGGATGGGTACTTGCTTTTCCTAGGCAAGGATGAATTATATTTGGTTTTACTTGGTTTGCAGTTATAGATGGAAGCTTCCCACAACTCACTTTAGAAGGATGGTCTCAGGCCCTTAAACTCAGAAAGTTTAACCCAAGGATTTGGAAAAACCCTTACTCCCACAGGATTTTCTTGTCTCCTAAATTTTATCCTTTCCTTTTTGTGTAAGGCAGACTAAGGGTTAGATATACTGAGTATCAGAGTAAATTCAAAGAAAGAAATAGACCAGGAAATCCCACTGTAGATTAGATTTAAATGAAGATGAGTTAATGACTTGCTAGCCCCCCCTTGGTTAGATGGCAATTTGCCCACAAATAGAGTTCTGACAATAATATCTAGCAGCTACTGAATATTAAAAATGTATTATGTGCCAGGCATTGGGTTAACCCTTCCCTAGATATAGGAAGGATAAATTGATTTTGTCAAAGTACTAGGTCAATCTGGAAGAACTCACTTCTTATTGTATGGAATAGATAATTCCATAGTTGGTGCTCTGGTGTAAACTAAATCAGAATGACTGGTTTCATTTTTCCTTGCTAAAATTACCTTGCCATAAAATTGGCTGTTAGAAAGTCTTGAACTTCTAAGGAATCTCAATAGATACAAAGATGAATGTAAGATTCAATACCTGTCTTTGAGTTGCTCACCACTCTCTTGTGTGGGAAAGACAAATACAATTGACCCTTGAACAGCACAGGGGTTAGGGGCACTGACCCCCCCCCCAACACGATCAAAAATCCATGTGGAATTTTGACTCACCCAAAACTTAACTACTAATAGCCTACTGTTGACTAGAAACCTTACTGAGAACACAACCAATTAACACATATTTTATATGTTATATGCATTGTATTCTATATTCTTACAATCAAGTAAGCTAGAGAAAAGAAAATCATAAGGAAAATACAATTGCAGCCCTGTGCTATATTAATCAAAAAAATCTGCTTTTTTTTAAATTTTTATTTATGATAGTCACAGAGAGAGAGAGAGGCAGAGACACAGGCAGAGGGAGAAGCAGGCTCCATGCACCGGGAGCCCGACGTGGGATTCGATCCCGGGTCTCCAGGATCACGCCCTGGGCCAAAGGCAGGCGCCAAACCGCTGCGCCACCCAGGATTCCCAAAAATCTGCTTATAAGCAGACTCAGGTCAAACCCAAGTTGTTCAAGGGTCAACTATAGATAAATTCATTCCAGAATGCTAAGTACTATAAAAGGAATAAGTTCAAAGCATTTTGGGAACCTGGGCTCCTCCAAGGAAATAATGTCTAAACTTGAGTTCCTGAAGGAAAATAGGAGTCTAGAAGGAAGACTCCTTCCAAGCAGAGGGACCGGCACATGCCAAGGACTAGATGTGGGAAATGGCATCCGACAATAGGGGAACTGAAAGTAATTCAATATTGGCTAGAGCACAGAGTGTGTGCGGGTATGGCAAGACTTAAGGTTGAGAAGCAAACAGGGTCCAAACCATGAAAAATTTGTAAGCCAAGCTAAGCAGTTTGGGATTCATCCTGGGGACCATAGGGAGTCACTGAACAACTCACAGCCAGGGGAAAATTGATTAGATTCATGTTTAGAAAAAGCACCTGGGTGTCTCAGTTGGTTGAGCATCCGACTCTGGATTTCAGCTCAGGTCATGATCTCAGGGTCATGGGATCGAGGCCTGAGTCAGGCTCCACAGTCAGCAGAGTCTGCCTGAGATTGCCTCCTTCCCTCTACCCCTCCCCTTGCCTATTCTCTCTTTCTAATAAATAAGTCTTTTGGGGACAAAAATCACTTTTGAAGCAGACTGGGGGCATAGGGATAGGTAGTGGTTGCAAAGGGAATGTGCTAATGGTAACAGTCTTTTGAGCCAAATTAGAAGCAATAGGAATGAAGAAAATGAGAAAATCAAGCAGAGAGGGAAATGAGAAGAAATTAAAGATAACTCTCGGGTTTCCAGAAGAGAATATTGCAGCTTGCTATAAATGATCAGGATACTTCCGAGTCAGTAAAGACATGTTCGGTTGTTTTTCAAGACTCTGAATTCCATTAATTACAATTACAGTGCTATTAATACCATCAGAGGGCTTGACCATAGTTTAGAGGAATCTACACTCTAGTTTCTTGTAGTGGGGGAATTTATGGGCTTCCTAGTTTGTCTAAGGAGAAAGAAGACTTGAAAGGAAGTTAACCAGAGGCACCAACTGATTACAGTCTAGGGGGAGGACCAGGGAGAGGAAAATTAGATGTTGGTCAATCTGAAGACTGGAGCCTCCTGGCAAGGAAGCGAAGGGAAAATTGAAGAGAACAGAATGATTAGTGTTAATGGGATGGCACTGAGTGAGACACTGCGGATGGGTAGAGATTCCCAAATGGGTGTGAGTTCAGGGTAGAGCCAGATAGTCAGATTTGATAGGATGGGTTGCTTTGCCAGGAAAGGTATTGGACAGAGGTGAGAAGAGGACAACGTGGAAACCTGGACCCTCTAATTTAGTAAATTGGCTCAGACACATCTCAGGTGTAAGCAAAACTGATTCCTATTTGCTGTTAGCGAATTGTGCAAGACAGCTTGGAATCCTCTTCATCCGGCTTATAGAGCTCACCTGTCTCCTGTGGAAGCCTGCAGCCCTTATCCTAAGTGGGTGTTTTGCAAGCTGAGCAATGACTAGGAATCCTAAACGAATTCTGAGTCAGCGGAGAGGGTCAGAAGGGAGGTGTACTGAGGGAGAGCACCCGGGCACACACACACACACCACTGTTTTAAGCCTTCTGCCTTGAAGCCTCCTGTTTTCTTCTGGTAAAATGGACTAGACCAAGCGAAGCCAGAAGCTTCCATCTGCCTAGAAGTGGACTAACCTGAGGTCTGAGGTTCTCTAGCTGGGCTTTAGAAATCCCCACAGGGCTGAAGAAATATTCTTACTCTATCCTCAAGTGCTCTACAAGAATGGTTTGATTTGAGGTTTCCAGCTCGACAATAATCCTAAAATCTGACATAGGCATATTTTGAATTAACTTCATGAGCTCCTGAAAGTCCAGTACTGCCCTGTAATGCCAGTGCTGCCTTTGTTTACGGTGTATAGTCACGTTAGTGGCAAGTAGTATTTTGTTGTCGTGAACTAATGAGAGGAAAGGGGAAGAAAAATGGGACGAGGATGCAATAGAAGTGGACTACTCCACTCCAAGCGGAGTACTATGAGGTACTCCAGGAAGGCCGGTGCACCAAGGTAGTACAGGAAGCAGCTAAATAGGTAATATTTCCAATGTTAAGGTAATTCTAAGGCAGTCGGGGGAAAAAGAGCTGCCTCCTGCTTTAATAAATGACATGACAAATCTATTTTGGTCAGAAATGCCCCAGGGGAGAACTCAGGGTATAGAGACAGGGCAAGCAGGAGAAAAGGTGAACACAGCAAGGTGGCCGCTGGGCCCCAGTCAAAAGCATCAGAGGCTAGAGGGAGGAGAAGGGAGGAAGCCAGAGTTCAGGATGGAGAAGGAGAGAAGAAGGTGCTCCAGAAGTCTCCAGTACATGGAAAGAATTTTGTCTTAAAGAAAGTTCCACAGGAAGATAGGGCTTAAATTCATTTTTCCCCCCTGAGTTCCTGCATTCTTCATGGTTTGGTTTTGCTGTTCATTCCATAATTCCTAGATTTGAGTTGCTTTTCTCACAATAGATTATTAAGGCCAGAGTAACTTTTTTGGAGGAGGAGGAGGGGGAGGCGAAGACGATGACTTCTGTTATTAGGCTCTGCTTGTGTAATGACAAAAAGCATAGGCATTCCCAGGATGACACTAAATGTATTTGTTTACTGGCCAAACATTTACTGAGTATCTATGCAGTGCTGGCCACCAGGACACAATAGAGGACAAAAGTGGCTAGGTCCCTGCCCCCGTGGGCTATCGACAGTCTAGTAATTTTTTTTTAATTTATTTATTTATTTATGATAGTCACAGAGAGAGAGAGAGGCAGAGACACAGGCAGAGGGAGAAGCAGGCTCCATGCACCGGGAGCCCGACGTGGGATTCGATCCCGGGTCTCCAGGATCTCGCCCTGGGCCAAAGGCAGGCGCCAAACCGCTGCGCCACCCAGGGATCCCGACAGTCTAGTAATTTAATGAATGGTCAACACTGCTGGACCAAGCTCAAGGTAGAAAAGTCCCTCCCCCCCATACTTAATTTTTAAAATAAAAATAGTAAAATATCAAAAAAAAAAAAAAAAAAAAAAGTAAAGCCGATGCCAATGTACTCATTAAGTGGTTCTCTAGTACCTCTCTATTCCAGTGTGGCTCATGTTCCGGCAGCAGTACCTGGGAGCTTCTTAGAAATGCAGAAGCCATGTCCCACCCCAGACCTGCTGAATCAGAATCTGCATTCCGATACCATGTGATCCACATGTACGTGAACATTTGAGAAGCATGGTTCTCTTAAATATTTTTAAGAGAAATGGTGACCTTTTATTCAGGTAGATAAATCTACAAAAGTTTTATATATATTATATTATATTATATTATATTATATTATATTACACATGACTCTATGGTCGACCTCGAAAAACCCATAATTAATTTTTAAAATTTCCCATCCTCTGTTGTCTTTTTGATAGTTTATTCATCTCACATGAACACTTCAAAATCTACTAAATCCCATCTCCTCCATCCAACAATAAACTGAGATTTTAAACTACCTTAAAGGGCATTTTTGTCTCACAAAAATGAGACAAAATTATATATATATAAATTATATATATATATATATATATAAATTTTTAAGAAACAATTATTTAGATTTGATCATAGTTTCTCTGGAAGAACACTATTTCAATGGTTCTCAGGCTGGCCAAGAAAAGTGTGTCTGGTTAATAGTCTAAAAATAAATTCTCAAGTTCCCTTTATAACTTCTGCATTTCTCATACTTAAGTCTTTAACTTTTACTTCCAAATGGCCTATCGAAGGGAAAAGTCTCAATTGCTGTGACTTTTCTTAAAAGCTTTATGAAACGTTTAACCTTGTAACCCATGTATTTAGAATACTAAGATTTTTTTAAATAATCATAAATTACTAATAAAACCTCATGATTTAAATCTTTAAAAATTAAGAACATAGCTAACACAAAAGTTTTCTGCCAATTATATCAAAGATCTGTATTCCTTATTAACAACTACAAACAAAATCAACAGAATGAGAACTTTGTGCAGATACTTATTTATGTGCATTTGTATGGGATGTGTGTGGGGCGGGGGTGGTGCATGGAGAGGGGGTTGCGTCTGTGTACAGAAAGAGAAAGAACAGATTGTGTTTGCCAAACAGTGTTAAATAAAACTATTTCAAGGCTCTCCCTGTTGCACATTCAAACAAGGAAAGTAAGAATAGTTTGGAAAACACTATCAGTTCTAATCCCTTCACTACTTCAATATCTCACTCTTCTTCCTCTACTTGTCCAACTCAGGGCAAGGCTTTCCCTTCTCACTGGTTATCTAAATCTCTGATTACCCAAGGTATTTTTTTTTACGTCCTTCTTTCCTGGACTTCTCTAACAGTTGGCATCACATTTCTAACCACACTTTAATACATTCAACCTTTTATTTTCACCTGCTAAAATTTTAAGCTCTAAAAGGCGGAACTTAAATTATAGATACAAGAAAATTCTGGTGTCCAGTAAATATTCATTAGTTGATTGATGGGTCAGCTATGTAAAACTCCTATTAAATGAATAAGGATAAGAAAAATCTTCATGTTACTTAATTGAAGCTGAAAATGATTAGCATTAATAAGATTCACAATGGACACCTGGCCTAAGACTAAGAAATTTTGGGGTTTCACAGTACTTGGTTACACTTTTTTTTTTGTTCAGTTTCCCCTTAAAATTAGCTGAAGAACTTAAACAATTTAGGAAAGGTTCTTTTCAAAGTGTACCCACAAATCTTGTCAGTATTAGTAACAACCTTATGAGCACAAACAAATGGGAGCTATAAATAAAAGGAACATAGTCTAATAAGAATTCACAGGCACATGACATAAGACGACACAAGAAGCTATGTCTAAGAAGACATAGCTCAACTTGAAACTTTGTCTACACATGACTCTATGGTCGACCTCGAAAAACCCATAATTAATTTTTAAAATTTCCCATCCTCTGTTGTCTTTTTGATAGTTTATTCATCTCACATGAACACTTCAAAATCTACTAAATCCCATCTCCTCCACCCAACTATAAACTGAGATTTCAAACTACCTTAAAGAGCATTTTTGTCTCACAAATGCTCCATGTTTATATCTTCTCTCACCCACTGGGTTTAAAAAACTTTTTGAGGGGCACCTGGGTGACTCAGTTGGTTAAGCGTCTACCTTCAGCTCAGGTCATGATCCGGATCCTGCTTCTCCCGCTCCTTCTGTAGCTCCTCCTGCTTGTGCACTCACTCTCTCTCTCAAATAAGTAAAATCTTTTCTAAAAAAAATTGTTAACTTAAAAAAATAAAAAACTTTTGACACTGGCACATTGGCACTTAAGAACAATGAATGCACTAATCCAACAGAAGAATTCTGGATGCATCGTGCCTAAAGGCGAGTGATTTTTTGCTCTAGTAGGACAAAAAAAAAAGTTTTAGGACTGAATTCACAAGTCACAACAAAAAGTGGAAGACTTGGAAATGTTGGATAAAAATAATGAAATATATGTATCTCAGATGAAATTAGCATCAATTTAAGATGTATGTACTTGAACTCATCATCTCCCATGTTGAAGCATCAGCTCTGAGAAGGTAAATGATCTCCACCGGAAGGACGGACTCAGAGTCTGATAAATTCAGCTCAGAGTTATACTCTTCCAAAATCAAATGCCAAATCCTTTAACATTCACCAGTCCTCATAAACCATAAAACAGCAATCAGCCTATCAAACGTGGAAGAAGAATTTTTAAAGTTCCTGGAATAAATGTCATTCTGAGTGTATTTTTTTCTTGTCCTGTGGGAAAACAGCACAAGACCCAATTTTATTAGAAAAGTGTAACGTTCCAAATTGCATCACAATCAACTCATCCCCAGCACTCAGACACAGTCCCATGCACCTCACCCCACTACCTCCACTCCCCAGTTCCCAGTGATAGAAAAAAAAAAAAAAAGAACTTCACCCAAGTTGTGCTGACGTCAATGGGGTGCTTGCGTGCAAAGACAGTCTTGTGGATGGCCCGAAGACAGCAGTGTTGTAATTTTTCTTAAGGCCCCAATTATTCAAAGAAACCTCACTTCTAAAGGGAAGTGTCAGAAAATCCAGAACTCTATTTCAAGGAAAAAGCAGCAAGTAAATCTTAAAATAACTGAAAGTTTATATCCACATCTTGACAATGTCCCAAACCTCATAGTAAGAAAAACTGGTAATCACCCCTCCTTTGGGAGAAAAAGGGAAAAAAAAAAGCATTAATCAGGACAGATCACAAGGCTCCATAAGCCTTTATACCTGGGACATTTTTTTCTTTGTTTCTTCAACATTTCACTTATGTCAAATCCCATCTACAAAGCTAAGTTTTCATCGAGTTTTCTTACTAATCAGAAAGTTAGTGGTGGACATTCAGATTATCTACAAAGAGCCACTTGTTCAAAACAATTAGTATTTATTAAGACATGAAAGGTCACATGTTACACTTTGTACTACATGATGGGGGATGGTGAATTTCTTTTAAAAAATGGAGTTTTAAGATTTATTTATTTGAGAGCACAAGTGGTGTGGTGGGTGGCATGTTGGGGGAGAAAGGGGCGGAGGGAGAGGGAGAAGCAGACTCCCCTCTGAGCAGGGAGCCCAACAGGGGGCTCGGTGCCAGGACCCTGAGATCATGACCTGAGCCAAAGGCAGATGCTTAACCAACTGAGCCATCCAGGTGCCTCCCGAAGAGAGAGACTCTTGCTCTCAAATATTTACAACCTACAAAAGAGTGACAGGTATATGATCCTGCCTTCTTGTTAACAAGCGTTTGAATACAGGTTTGATAGGTAGTAATGCAACAACTGCATAAAGCTTCAAACATCCATTGATCAATAAAGACCATGAAGGCTGCAGCCAATCCCCGTGCAAGTCTAAGTAGGATGAGCAGAGGTTAGGGAGTATCTGGGAGCAGGGGTGAGCTGAACCCAAGGAAACATCTGGCCAGTCCTTAAGACTGTCTTTCTGCTCTCTACCCCCCTTGCAGACAACGGGCCGGGAAAATGTCTCTGTGACTTAGAACTGTTCTTATTTATAAATCTGTGTCAACTCGAAGTTCATATTTCTTTTTCAATTTCTATATGAAATGAAATCCTTTCATTCCAGGAAAGACAGTGTTACCTAAATGAATCACAACGTTGTTGCTTTGACACACTTCAGATTTGTGGTTGTTGAAACAACTTTCAGATAGAAAATGCTGTCTAATTGTCAGGGAGCTTGTTCCTCTGAGTCTTTTTTAGGTACAGGGTACAGATCAGCTGACATGTTATTTCAATTCATTTCAGTTCCATAAACCATGCGTAAAAATCTGTTCTCAAGCCTGAAGTGGTACCAAAAAAATGAAGGCAGAGGCTCCACCCCCATCTTGCCAGTGAACGCACATCTACCTAAAACCGTGTTTGTGGCCCCCCCGCCCCAGTAGCAGGGACACAAACACAGCCAGTCTGGTTATCTTAGCCCTCTACAGCTTGTTTTTACATGTAAAAATGCCATCAGAGAGGGCTGTTGACAACGGGGGAGGCTCTGCATGTGTGGGAACAGGGGATTTGGGGGACATCTCTACCTTCAGCTCAATTTTGCTGTGAACCTGCTGAACTGAATATGAAACTTATTTTTAGGGTGCCTACGTAGCTCAATGGGTTAAGAATCTGCATTCGGCTCTGGCTGTGATCCCAGGGTCCTGGGATTGAGCCCCACATTGGGCTCCCTGCTCCTCGGGGGAACCTGCTTCCTCTCCCTCTGCTGCTCCCCCACTTGCTTGTGATCTCTGACTCTGACAAAGAAAAAAATCTTAAATAAGTCAATCCTATTTTTTAAATGCCATGAGATGAGCTAGGGGTTTTATTCAATGTTTGAATTTTACTACTTTGGTCTTAAAGGATTAACCCTCGCCGTATAGGTAGTATATCTTTCCTGAACTCAAGACGGGGCATGGTACCTAGGGCTCTCCTAGGACATTTACATTCTCTACCCTTCCTGATAGCAGTTTTCAGGTGGGTGGCCTGTTGGCTCTCTAGCACTTCCAGTAGAATGCAAGCTACGTAGGGCAGGGGCTTTGTGTTCATCATCACAGCCCTGGAGCTTAGCGCAGTGCCCAGGACGGAGATGTACTCAGAGAGTTAACTGCTGTCGAGCAAAGTGAATGAATCAATGGAGAACAAACCATAGGGCCACCTTCTGGCCCCTGTGCACTCTCTGAGGTGGGTGAAGATGTAATTATTCCCTGTAACCTGCAAAATACACAACAGGGAACCAATAAGTGTGTCTCAAAGCAATGAATCAAATCACAGCATCTTAGGGAGTGTAACCACATGCAGATATTCCTCCTGCAGCCTCCCACGTGGATAATCACTCAACCTCTCCCGGGTTCTTCCAGTGACAGGGGCTCAGTACTTCCGCTACAGTATCTACCCTGTGGTTAGGAGGACTGATGGGAAAGAATTCGCCGTATCTTTATCTGAATATGGTCCTGTTCAAACAGATTAAAACATTTTGCTTGCTTCCCTCAAGATTTGTTTTCCAGCGGAGTATCATGGCTGAGCCCAAACTGATGACCACCCACCTGCCCCATTCCAGCTTATGTGGGTTGACAACCTGGGGCGGGGTCCTTCACAACACTCTATGTACCCCCAGAATCGCCTGCGAGCCTTGGAAAAAGTCCAAATGTCCCAGATTCCACTTTGGATCAAAGTATCTGTGGGAAGGGGCCCGGGTAGACACATTCATCTAACCAGGGCTGAAAAACACTGATGTAAAGACATTTATGAGTTTCAAGAGAGATTTTTGGGACAGGAATCCTTACATCTTGAGTGGGAAAGAAAAGAGGTTTGAAGACATGTCCCTGCCTGGCTCCATAGGTGGTTTGGGCTCCTATGAAGACAGCAGTCAGAGGCAGAGGTGAACAGAGGGAGGGCCAGGGGATCCTGGGGCCGGACCAGGGCCAGGCCGAGAGCCCTGGGAGAGAGGGAGGGAAGCATGTGTGTTGAGGCAGCCCAGAGTTGTCCCAGGGTCAGCAGCACCTGCAGCCACCAAGTACTCTCAGGCAACAAAAGGGACTCAGGCGGGATCTGAAGAGCCAGAGGTCACAAGGGGCTGTGGTTGACGGACCCACTTGCACACATGGCAGACAGACACCCTGCTGGGGACTTCCAGACTGGCTGGGGAGGAGAGGAACTCTGCAGTGAGAATCACTCACTCATTTAAAACCTACTTATTGAGCATCTACTATTTGCCAGGCCCTGCTGGAGGTTCTGGGGTAAGAGGAGGGAGGACTGGGGGATAAACACAGAATCCAGCTCGGGAAACATGTACTCTTCATGCTCACACAACTGTCCTAGGTTTCTGACTAGCAAAGTCCTGGGGCATCAGAAATAGAATTCCCTGATCTTACGTGGAATTAGAAGTGCACCAAAGGGACATGGGTAGGTAACTCTTTACCCCCCTACACACACACACACCCCCGCCCTCCACTGCTTCACTTAAAGGGAAATCATTTTTTGGCCTTCCTGGGTTTGTATAAAGGTGTGTTTCCAGAGCACACACTGGTAGTTCCTGTGGGATAAGAGGCATCCCTTAGACACGGAGCTGGCCTCACCTCACTTTCCACTGGGCCCCACGGTGCTGGGGAGAAGCGGGAGGGGCGTGCAGGCCCCCCCTTGGTTCTGGCTGCAGCTGTCTGCCGGGATGAGCTCTCAAGAGCCCAGGGTAACGGTCCTGCCCTAACTGCTCACCAGCAGCCATGAAAGGAAAACAGGCCGCCACATGAACGCGATGCTCTTTAATTATGAGGTCCCCCCGTGGAAGGAAGGCCAGCAGACAGGCAGACACATTCCAATTACACTAATACACCTTGTAAACATCAAATATTTTTATTCTGAGATTAAAGAGAGCCCGTATCCTCACAACACTCCTGAGACGACTGTGCATCTCAGGGCTGTTGCCAGGGCTGCTGGGGAAACAGGATTTCCTCTGGTTAAAATAGACTTTCACAAAAATAACAGCCTCGAGTCTGGAGGTGGTCAAATGTGACTTCCATTGCAGGCCGTCCAGAGCTTCAGTCACAGTTCTCAAAAAGCTGTCAAGAAGGACCAAGCCCCTCTCCTCAGAACAAACCGATCCTTCTATCCTCGTTTTCTTGCAGTTCGTGCCCTCGCCGTAACAGAGGCCATGGCCAGTTGGTTCCCTCAGCCAAGGCTTGGTGGCGGTGGGCCTTGAGGCCTAAGTAGAGCTGCTGTGTGGGTTACCTGCCTTCACTCGGTGTCCGCTCTTCCCGGGCCCCACACGCTAAACGCTGAACTCACTCAGCCACACTCTCTCGCCCAGGCCAGCTGGGGACCAGTGGCCTGAATCTGCCAAGTGAACGGCCTTGGGTAACGAGCCACTGGTTCTGAGCTAACCTGAGGAGAGAGGGGGAGGCTGAGGACACCCACACAAATGCCTTTCTGAGAGTTGCCCTGTTGGTGGGTTGCCATCATAGGCAAAGAAAAAAAAAAAAAAAAGACAACAACTTGGCCTTGCTTCTTCTGATCCTCTACCAAATAAACAACAAATGGACGAACCCCCAAAGCAATAGGTCTTCCATTTGAACCAGTAAAACTCAACTTGTGGGAGAGGTAGACTCCTTCCTAGTGCGGCCCACTCCATATCACAACAGGAGCTGTTTGTGGATGGTCTGCAGAACAGTGGTGGGCAAATCGGTCTTTATAAGGGCATCAGAGCTTCGGTATCTAGAAGAGTTCGACATGCAGAAGAGACAGACCAAATCCTTGAAAACGATCCCATTGGGACATGAACAGTAGTTTCTAATTTCTCCACAACATTTGAATGTTTGTGTATCGTTCCACCAAAGTGGGCGTTAGGGCTACAAATTGAGGGAAATTATGCCCTGTGGGTTCCTCTACAGGAAAACAGACTCTCGGATACAGGGTGAGGAGGTGATCAAGAACCTAGAACCAATGACTCTTCCGCCTTAATGGCTCTTATGTCAAAGCTTCAAAACACTTAGGGGCTGCTTGAATGGCTCTAAAATTGGGGAAAGCCTTGGCATTGAGGTGCCGTAGATAAAGGCTTTCACTAAAAAAAGAGTCTAGTGGAAAAGTGCAAGAGGAAAGAGAATACCAAAGGAATATTTAAGGTGTGGAGATGGTCTTTGTAGGGGCATGCTAGATATCTGCTCAAATACACGGTGTTTGACTACAAATACCAAGTCCTCACTCACTATATTTGGTAGAACCGCTCTTGGTTTAAAATATTCTTTTTCCCTCTTCTTTAACCTTGGTACGGAAACCATTGCATTAAAAGTGACAAGTGACTTCATTGCCAACTCCAAGTTTGTTTTTACTTTTCATAAAAACTGAAAGTGACGCTTCTGAGAAGACATGGATATGCATCTTAAGGACAGCCTTCTTTTATGAAATCAAGTCCATATCAATTTTTTTTACTAGAATTACTAATGCATTACGAAGACTCGTATTTCTTTAAATAGAAAATAAAAGTCCACTTTCCCATAACTTAGAGCAGAAAGGCTGTTTCTTGTTTGCTGGGGGGTTTTTATAGTTGCAGCTTAAATTCAGGATGATTTTTATGAGGCAAAGAAGACGTAGATCCTTCTGCAAAAAGAGGAACTTTCACAATTAGTGAAAACCAAGAGTGCTGACATGAGGGGCTGGGCGGGGGGAAGATGATGTTACCACAGTGCTGCGGTGAAGGGAAGCCAAGCCCCCCACCCCCCGGCTTACCTTCCCAGCCTGCAAGCCAGACCTACACACGCCCCCACACTATGGATGTGTTCCATCTGATTCCCAAAGCAGGTACCACAAAAAAGAGCAAAACGCCTATCTTTGCTTCTAATATTGAAACCAGCTGTGTTTACTCCTCCCTGACCACCTCTCTTTCTGCCTCCCCTAGTCGTTTGCACAGACAAAATGTTTTCAAGCCGACAGGCAACCTTTCAACTTCATGGCACATGTAACTTCTTAATAGCAAAAGCCTTTTGTAGGCTTGTTTTCAAAAACTGCAAGTACCAAGTAGAAGCCATGGTGATATATAAAAGGATGTCCTTCTCTTAGAAGGGGAAACTTCAAAGCAATCCCTGACATGCCAAAACCCACTGCTTTTCCAGTAAATAGTATCTGCTTTGGCCAGAGAATTCTAGAGTCTTGGGTGAGTTCAAAGATGGAAGACCCCGTGTTTAGCAGAGCACTTCTATTTGCATTCTAAGCTGGAAAATGTCATCAATCAGGTATGTATAATACCACAACCCAGGCACTCAGGGTGGAGCAAAAGTTCATTTTGTTTTGCTGACCCTTTGCATGTAGAGCCATCAGCAAGCATGGGGGCAGGCCTTGGGGGCAGGTGCTATGGCATTGGACACAATTGGCAAGAACTCAGTACTTATACGGGGTGTTCATTCCAAATCAACAGGGCAGGAAACGACATCAGAGAAAGGAAGATTGGAGGATTTGATATGATTTAAGGACATAAGTAGTACTATAAACGGATTGCTATATTATTGAGAAGTAATTTATATGTATTTGTTAAAAAATTTATATTAAGGAACTCTAAGGTATTTTGGGAAGGGGGGTGCATATTTTGCTTTGTGTCCTCAACCCTCATTCATAAGATGTCCTTCCTGTCCCCAGCCTGAGGTCCAATTTCAGCATCTTTCACGCTCACCAAAATCTGCCCTCATCAAAGTTTCACCAAAAGCTAAGCGAGACAATTCCTGGGATTTATCCCGACACAGATTACCTTCCATTGTAGAGAATCAACCTCAGCAAAGCCCATGAACATCTTTTTTTGGTGAGGTGATAGGGAGGGATCTTTTGCTCTGCCCATTACTTAGAGCTGCCCTATGTGAGATCTCTTAGCTCTTTATTATCTTTCTCTGATCATATTAACAAGGATGTCATACAAGCTCTTCTTCACTATATGCAAAATAAAATCCCAAGATCTCTGACACAAAGGAATTCATGAGACAACCAAATCCAAGGCAGTAAAAGAGCAGAGTCTTGAGGAACAAAATGGAAGGAAAATATAGACAGAGCAAGACACTGTTTGGAATAATTAAGATTTAATTGAACTGAGCGTAGGATAAGAAGTCAGAAACATGGGCATTCTATCCCATTTTTTGCCACTGAGTCACTGGGCAGTCGATCACTTCCCCTTTACCCCAACCTCTCCATGGTGTAATTCAAATTACCTATTCATCCATCTGGGATACACAAAGTTATTCATTTCTTAATTTAAATATACACTGGTACCAAGTTTTACATCCGGCTAGTGTGAAATGCAGCATTTTTCAAACACATGCTTCTTCTTAAGAGAAAAATTAAGCCTCTGATATTAACAGTTAGGGACTAAGGTCACTTGGCAATAGAGGTCCCAGAGCCCTCTGCCCAGCCCTGCAGCCCCTGAGCCTGGACAAGGATTTTTTTTTTTTTTCAGCAGCTCAGGAAATCTGGCGTACTTCCAGATTGACTCTCGCAGGCATCAGTACTTGATGGAACCATGATGGGTTTGAAGTTCCGTCTTCAGAAATTCTGCTTCCGTCAGTTTAGCCAAAGGGGCTCATGCTCTAGGCCATGGGCTCATGGTTTCCAAACCCACTTGAGAGCAATTGATCAAACAGAGCACAAATAAACTCATGAGCTGGCCTGACTGGAGAGCTGAGTCCACCTGTCTGTAGTGGTTTCCCTTTCCTGGTTGGGTTAGCCACCCAGCAGATCCACTATGGATTAGCTGCCGAAAGAGCTCCTCTTCAGATCACAGGAAACTGCTCATTGTTCAGGGATAGTACCTGCCAGAAAGAGTCTAATGGTCTTAGAGAGTGCACCTCCCCTCCAGGGGAGGTTTATTATTATTTATTTACTTGAGAGAGAGCTAGCACATGCCCACAAGCGGGTGGGGTGGGCAGCAGAGGGAGAGGGAGAAGCATGCTCCCCAACTGAGCAGGGAGCCGAACATGGGGCTTGATCCCTGGACCCTGAGATCATGACCTCAGCCGAAGGCAGACATTTAACCAACTGAGCCCCCCAAGGAGCCCCCGCAAGGGGAGGTTTCCATACCAAGAACTGAGGCTGGCTGCCCCCATATAGAACACATTCTTGTCTAAATACAGCTGGGTACACTTCTCATTCCTTAGCTTGCCTTTTCCTGAACCCCATACAACACACTCCCTCCTATTATTGCAGCCCAACAATTACTCAAATTGAAATGCAGCTGAGTAGTTCATGGCTCTCTTAACTTGCTACATCCAGGCTTTTCTTACAATATCCTAGGGCCATTGGCAGCATTTTAACAAACCCAAGGCAATCTCATTTCCTTTTGAACTTCTGTTTCACAGGACCGGTTGTCTCACCTGGTCCCCAAATTTTGAGAGTGTGCCTTCTGAGCCTACAACTTCCACAGGGGGCTGACTGTGCAGACATACCCCATGGACGTCTGAGGATAGACTCAAAACACGGGGGATCCCCGGGTGGCTCAGCAGTTTAGCACCTGCCTTCAGCCTAGGGCTTGATCCTGGAGTCCCGGGGTCAAGTCCCACATCAGGCTCCCTGCATGGAGCCTGCTTCTCCCTCTGCCTGTGTCTCTGCCTCTGTGTCTCTCATGAATAAATAAAATCTTTAAAAAAAAAGAATCAAAACACATCTAACATGTGTTACATACAACAAGGCATTCTTAAATGAGCTCCACTATATAGTAAGAGAAATAAGAGCCATAAAGGCTATAATTAGCTTTATTTCAGTAAAGAATGGTATATTGCATAGTTCCCAAAGGACAGTTCATCGACCAATGGATTTAAAATATATGCAGTTGTTAAAAACATACATATTCCCTGGTCCCTACACTAAACCTACAAATTAGGATCTCTTTTGGTAAAATCCAAGAACTTTTTTTTTTTTTTAAAGCTAGAATCCCAGCTCTGCTATTACTTAGGGATAAACACCAAGGAAGTTATTAAACCTCACTGAGCCTTAGTTTTCTTATCTGTAAAATGTCTATAATACCTGCCCCTTAGGGTTTTTGTGAAGAGTAAACAAGATAATATGAGGGAACCACCTGGCACAAAATAGGCACCTTAGAAATGGTAGCTATCAACAACAGTAAAACAGCAGTGCAGATGAGAATGGCCATGTGTCTGGGGCAGGAAGGAAGCCAAGACGGATGGAACACAACAGTGAGTAAAGCACCGAGGGGCAGATGCAGCTTACGGTGCTCAGATGCCACTCACTCCCAACATGCAGACACGCACCCAACTGCAGACCCAGCTGTGGGTAGGAGAAGGAAAACAGGAAGGAGCAGGGATGGCCCAAAGAGGAGGAGGAGCTCAGCAGGCTCAGATACACAGGCCAAGAGCAGCCTCAAAGAAGCAGGCAGCCAAGTGATGCAGCAATCCAGCTATCTAGCTACCCCACTCCTAGGTATTCATCTGAAAGAAAATCACTACCTTAAAAGGATATTTGCATTCTCATGTGCATTGCAGTATTATTAGTCATAGCTGAGATATGCAACAGCTTAAATGTCCGTCAAATGAACAGGTAAGAATATGCAATTATATATACAAAGAATATATATATATATAAGATATATACAGACATATCTACATATTTATATGAAGATATACTCCTATACATACACCTTTGTATAACATATACATATATATTCAGCCATAAAAAAAAGATCCTGCCATCTGTGACAGGGTGGATGAACCTAGAGGACGTGATGCTAAGTGAAATAAGCCAGACACAGAAAGACAAATACCACATGATCTCACCTCTATGTGGAATCTACAAAAAAAAAAAAAAAAAAAAAAAAAGTTGAACTCATAGTAACAGTAAAATGGTGGCACAGAGGCTAGGGGAGTAAGGAAAAAAGGGGAGATGTTGATCAATATTAATCAAAGGATACAAACTTCCAAATATATGGGAGTTTACTGATCAATATCAAGAATCAAAGTGCAGACTAAAGCAGACACCCATATCCAATGTTGTCATTTGCTTTCAGTTACAAATTGTTTAGAAGTCCCCCCCCCCCCAAGAGGGGTTCATTCTTACCCCTTTCACCTCTAAATACCACTGGTTACTGGGATTACGTGAGGTAAAGGAATAAACCCAATGGCTATTAACCCAACATGGCTATCTGGAATTCCAATAGAAAATGTACTGTGGCCACGTCTTACAAAGTGCTTAAAGCTCAACCTCAGATTTTAAATAAGTTCTGGCAATCAGGGCAGCCCCTGTGGCTCAAAAGTTTAGGGCTGCCCTCAGCCCAGGCGTGATTCTGGAGACCCGGGATCTAGTCCTACATCAAGCCTGCTTCTCCCTCTGCCTGTGTCTCTGTCTCTGTGTCTCTCTCATGAATAAATAAAATCTTAAAAAACATTTTTTTTTAAGTTCTGGAAATCTAATGTACAGCATGATGACTATAGTTAATATAGTAATGTATCATTTACTTGAAATTTGCTAAAAGAGTAGATCTTGAGTGTTCTTACCACATGCACACACACAAAAAATAACTATGGGAGATGATGAAGATGTTAATTAGTTTGACTATGGTAATGATTTTAGAGCATATACATGTATCAAAACCTCACATTATATACCTTAAATATATCCAACTTATTTGTTTAAAAAAAAAATAAATCATAACAAGACCAAAGAAAGAAGCAGGCACCAAGCTTTGGTCGCCCTGTTGGGATTCCACAACGGGATTCCGGGCCTTCACAGGCAGAACAAGAGACTAGGGTGTGGGCTCTTTCTGAAGATGGGGATTTAGGTACAAAGACTAGAGCAGAAGCTCAGATATCCAAACTCAAGATAAGTGACCTGCAGAGGACAGGGCCTAGATCTCTGATTCTTTCAGAGCGCTTCAGGAGAAGTCGGTCATAAATTGCTTTGACTCAGCCAAAAGTCACACTGAGACCACAGTGGGACTGGATGGACCCAGGTAGAAAGTCCCTGGAGTCATTACACTCAAAGGGCAATGGGGAGAGCAGAGCACCTCATTCAGAGATGTTCAGTGAGGAGGGGTGGGAGTGAGGAGGACACCAGACCAAGGTGAAAGTTGTACGATAGAAGAAAATAAAAGGTCTTTTCTTCCCTTGCTAACAGAGAATGAAAGTATTTCTCGTTTGGCTTCTTCCTCCTTCCCCATCATCTGAGGGGAAAGACCAAAGCCACACCAAGAGGTTCTCTAGGGAAAAATGAAGAAAAACTAAACTGGCTGGGAAGGGTGGGCAAGTGTGACAGATCAGGAGGCATGTGCTGGGGTGGGGATGAGGCAGACAGGAGAGGGGATCGCAGAACAAGACATCAGGCACTACGCGAACGTGCTAGAGAGTTGGAAAGTAGGGGGGGTAAGGGAAAGGCTCCCTAAAATGTGAAAGGGCTAGAGAAGAGGGCAGAGAATATAAAAAGAATTGCTGTGAACTGTGGCCTGGAAAACTCTCAAATGTTAGCAAGAATCTTCCAGCAAGATGAGAACAGCTGTCTCTATTATGTTGTAACGTGGGACCTTGAGACTGGACCACACGGGACTCAACTGTCTACCAGTTGAAATTAGGAGGAAGTGCACTGATAAACAACACAGCCCTACAACACCTCCCTCATGATCGCATCTAGAGGGGGAGAGCCAGAATTATATAGAAAAAGCTACACACCGCTGTCAAGGCTCAACCCACCCAACACCAGCCCTCCCCAAAGGGCCAGCCATAGCCAGTCCCCTGGCCCCTCCCCAAAGCATCAACCTTCTGTTAGGGAAGCACTAGCGCTGCTACTCCTCAACATGAGCCTGCGCCAGCCCTCGCCCACTTCAGTCCACCACCAACTTTCAGCCTTGGTTTCACTTGCCATCTGAATCATACCCTCATTCCTGCAACCCAGAGACACTTCAGGAGATGTCCCCGTCCAATAGCTCAAGCCCCAGATTCTGCCTCAAACAATCAGCCTGCACAGAATAAAGCTCCAGGTCTTCCAACAATCGGAGACCCAATTCCAGACCCAACGGAGCAATGGAGGTGAGCCCTTACCAAAAACAGAGATAATTCCAGAAAGCAGACTAGTTCAGTCTAGTGAAGGAGGAGGAATGATGCAGCCTATGCCAGGCTGGACTGGACTGCACATGTCAGTGTGCCACTGAGTGGCAGAGGCTCTATTAATCTCCAGTTCTGGGGACACCTGGGTGGCCCAGCGGTTGAGCACCTGCCCTTGGCTCAAGGCGTGACCTGGAGTCCCAGGATCGAGTCCCGCATAGGGCTCCCCGCATGGAGCCTGCTTCTCCCTCTGCCTATGTCTCTGCCTCTCTCTGTGTCTCTCATGAATACATAAAATTTTAAAATAATTTCCAGTTCTGTCCAGCTTGGCTCACAAACAGAGCAGCTTAAATTGTCAGTAGAGGAGTCCGAAGACCAGGAACCAGCCGTGATTTCCCCAGCTTGGGAAAATCCAAGCACCTGGAGTCCAAAGGGCAGACAAGGTCAAGAAGGTCAGTCTCAGGAGTAGGGGAGGAGACTGAACAGAGGGGAGGGAGGGAATGTTTGCAGAGCATCTACCAATTGTGGGGGACTGGTCGATGCTTTTTATACGTCTTCTCCTTTCATTCTTACAGTAACTCTAGGAAGCATTAGCTCCACTTTGTAGCTGAGGTGCCCAAGCCTCGGCTTCTTCTATGTTGCTGCTAATTCATGGTTTTGATTTGAACACCAACAGGTCTGATTCTAAAATCTGGGCTTGTTCTCACATCACCAGTGAGCATGAACCAAACACAGCAACAAGGAATCAGGCTTCAAACTGTGTCACGGGGGAAACCAAATGGTATCTGAGATCTATGTAGGGGGATTGTGGATGGTACAGTAAGTGGGAGGAGAAGTGAAACAAGATTGGCCCTGTGTTCATGACAGTTGGGCTACAGGAGACCTGTAGGCTCAGTGGATACTATCCTCTGTGTGCGTGTGTATGCTTGAAGTTTTCCATAACACAGAACTCTTAGATGCGCCATATGAACAGGCAAGCTAACGCACCATCTCCCGTGGCCTTACCAATCACTAAGCACATGCTTTTTGGTTTTGTGCTTCCCTTTAGTTATAAAATTGAACATTCCATTTAGCAAAGATTTCTCACACTTTTCTAGGAATTTGCTTCTGTGTTGGGTAAGCACACACATTAGGCATAGTTCCACCAAAGAGAATGTCTTCAGTAATTTCTTGTTACATAAAAATAAGAGACTTAAGCCTTTTCTCATTACACTATTAAATGGAAAAAACCAGGGTAAAAAACTACATTTGGATCATAAAGTGAATTTCATTTAAATACATAAATAGAAGAAGGAAATGCATTAAAGCAAAAAACCATCTGAATTTTACCAACTTGACATTGAATACGCATTAGTTTTAGGAGAAGAAAAATATTTTAAAGAGTTTTTTGCTTGTTTTTTGTTTTTGTTGTTTTTTTAAATGGACTCTAGGGACACAGAACTGGATTGGTTAAACTCTTTGGTCTGTGACGCTCTGTCGTCATTAGTGTAGCAGTGGTTTTTTTAATCCTTACGAGGCCCTATTAACCAAAGAGCCGTCTTGGGCCAGCAACGCATAGGTTATTTCTAATCTTTACAACAATCCTGCACATTAGTTGTTTTTAACTGCCACTTTACATTGATCTCGAACTCAGATCTGCTGCCTCTGAAGCCTGTCTTCCTCCCTCACGCTCTACCACCTGCCTCTCTGGCTTCCATATTCTCAAGCTGAGAAGGCACAAGAAGTAGTTCCCTGGAAATCCAGGGCCAGAGGTTTAGATCTCTGACTGTGGCTTGGGTTTCCCCTACTCTGTCATGACCCGTATTGCATAGCAGTCTGGGTCTGGCCAGGGCAGGGCTGATTCATCACTATCTGGCTGAGGAGAACAGAGTGGTCTGCTCTTCCTTCCCCTGAGCTGACAAACTGTGATCCCAGGACTCAGTTCTTTAATTGATCACTTCTGAGATATACTGTAATAAGACTACGGTCTCAAAATAATACAACAATTTGCCCATGGTTTATTTATGGGCCTTGGAAGCAAGAACTCGTTCCACAAAACACTGTTTCATTAAGGGAGAAATGGGCCAAGGTCACTTTGCCCGGTAGAAGCCACTACCTGGTAACCATGATGAAGTAGAGAAGGACAAGAGGCATCTCTAAGGAGGCTAGAGGCAGACACTGAACCCAGGAGAAACTTGGGAATCTGGGACAGATAAGAGGAGGCTCCAAACACCTAAGTAGATGGGCTCTGGCGCTGGTGGCCTCTTGGTATAAGAGGGCACTTTGACCAGTTCATAACCTGCCCAAAGAGGAAGACTCAATAGCAAGCCAGGTCTGCAAGTTTATAGGCTCTGAGTTGTCACAAGGGCCACATTTTCTTCTAGATCCTCCCACACTCTGAATGACTCTGAGGCCAAAGCAAACCTAATCTGCTTTCCTGTTGGTGAAACGTAGAGACACCTGGCAGGAAGGCTTCTTGTTCTATGAAGTGTGTTGAGCAACTCAATAAAAGGTATTATGTACGTCGCTCTATTTTACAACAAATCCCCAGAAATGGCCAAATCATTTCCCCTGGTAACTAATGCTGCCCACCACACACCAATTCCCCCGTGGGAGGTTAACCACTGTGGCGGCCCAGCTGTGCACAGATCGTGCTGCCTATCACACTTGAACATCCCCCAGCAGGGTGCTCAGCTCCATCTGTTTTCCAGGCAGTCAAAGACTGAGCTGTCAAATGCTGCTTATTCTTGGTCTCTTCTGTGTTCTACTCAAATTACAAACACCAAAAGTACTTCTACCCTCCATGGCACCCTCAGCCCTAACGAGGATAGGTAGGTATCAAACTTAGGAGAAAAAAAGCCAAGGAAAGTATTTGGGACCACTTTTGTCATGAAAAGAAATGGAGACCGGATAGGTGGTGGATCCCAGAAAAAGAAGTCACCCGCCTTTGTAAAAAGGGTGGACCAGGGCTGAGTGCAATAGAGGTTAATTCCCCAAAACAGTTATTGCTGCAGAAACCGGGGCCTGAGTCTGATGGCAGGCAAAGAGTGAAACCTCAGCAAAAAATTAAAAGTAACTCATCGGTCATTGCTAAGTGATAAGGGTAAGTTTGACCTCAGTTGTCTGGCTACCGACTTCAGTTGGCCATAGATGACGCCTGCCCTTTGCAGGTTCCTCCAGTAGCTGAATGACTTCCATTCCCTTGGACCACATGGATTTGACCAGCTCCCCTTATGTTTGGTTGCATTTCCAAACACTAATCCTGAAATCTACAATGCCTTATGATAAATAAAATAAGGAAAAAGAATGCAATTGAACCTTGGGAATTTGCAGAGAATTCCTGCTTTCAGATATTTTTGCCAAATAAAGTGTTGCTTGCTCTGTTTTTAAGGGCCAGGCTATTTTGTGAAAAAACAAACAAACAAAAAACAGTTAAGAGGACTTAAAGGATTAGGCATCAGCTATTGGTTCGATTTTATATTTTTATTGATTCAAAAATTACCAGTTGTGAGAAATATTAGTGGCCCCATGTCAAGCTAATGCACCTTTGTGTGTATGTGGTTTTGGTTTATGTGGGTTTTCTGTTTTTGTTTTTTGGTTGGTTTTTTTTTTTTTCTTTTTTAGCATAAAGGGAAAAGAGTGGGGGAAATACAGGTTGTATTTTATCAAACCCCAAAAGTGAAAAATAGTTTAAGAGACTGCTAACACTGTTGCAGCTGGGTTCATTGAAGCCTAATTAAAATGCCGGTAACACATAATCCTGCCCAGAAGTGCTGACTACCACTGAGCAGAACCCATGGCTGTTGGCTGTGCAATATTAATAACAGCGATAGTCAGAACATTATAAGTGTTTTGAGTGAAGCCCCCAACCTCTATTTCAAGGTTTACAAAAATTAATGATTTTCCAAGCAGTGATAACCACAGAATAACCACATTTAATCAAAGAATAAGCAGCCAGCAATTAACACATAGCTTAGACTACTGGACTCCTCAATCGCTCTGATTGAGAACGAAATCCATCATTCTTGTGCTAACACTGCCCTAAAAGGCAGGGACACAAACTTCTAACAGGGCCATGATCTGAAGGCAGCCAAAGTCTAGGATACTTCCTAGATGTAAAATCTGCACTAAAAATCTTGAACTTAAATCTTATGTTTTCTGAATTCACAAAAATCTGGTAGAGAAATGAATGACAAATTAACTCCACACAGAAAAATACCATACATGCTGAACAGAAAAATAGAGAGAGAGGAAGTTAGATATAAACCCCTTTGCTGAGTGCAAAGATATATAAGAAGATAAGAGAATAGAGAGGATCCTACCATTCAAGAGTATATAGTGCTCCAATATATATGGTATTATACTGGTGGCAATTAGAATAGACTTTATTTCTGTCTTAACAATAACAGCTAACACTTAAGTGTGTTTATTATATGCCAAATACTTAAGCACTTTACATATATTAATTTATTCAATCATCAAATGACCCCAGGAAGTAAATACCATTATTATGTCCATTCTAAAAATGAACTGAGAAGACAGTAACTCATCCAAGCTCATTCTGCTAAGTGATGGAGTCGGGATTCGGACCCAAGTCATCTGGCTTAGAGACTGTTCTCAACGTCTATGTTATACCACTTCCTTATAAAAATGGTTATATCAAAAGCAAAAAAAAAAAAAAATGTAAACACTGTAATCTAGTTACTGTATGTGTTTCCCATAGGGGTACAGGTAAAAATTCTGAATCTGCTTTACACGTATATCATGTGTGAACAAATAACTAAATGGATGGTGGGAGCCAGGTTTCCTTACTCTCCTCCAGGAGAGGGAATTATAGACAAGCAAGAAAGAAAGTCTGGAAGGACCCCTGTAGAGCTAGATTATAGTCAGAGACACCTGTATAAACTCATGTTGAGTTTAATATACATACAGATGGGTAGACACAGAAATAAGTATAGATATATGTTTAAACAGCTACTATACACACATTCTCAGCTCTTTCTGCTGATAGGGCCTCGAAGCAATGAGACCCCGGGAGCAACAAGAACACCCAGAACCAAGATCCTGGTTCATAAATACCATTTTTCCAAATAAAGTAACCAGGGATCCTTGAACAAATGTTTCTAGGACTGGGGCAAGGAAAATACAAGATGTACCTAGAGTACCTTGTAGTACCAGGAAAGAGAGAAGAGCTCAAAAAGACAAAATGCTAGGGCATGTCAAAGGAACACTAGAATCAGCCTGAAACAGCGCCCAATGGCTAAAGCTGAACAATTTAATAAAATAAATAACATCCTATGGGATTATAACTCAAGGTATGTGCGTGTGTGTATTCTATATACATATATGGAATATGTATATATTAGTCCATATAAAGTAAATTATTACATAAATTAACAGATGGGTGGAAAGAGACAAATATTCCTTACAGAAGAAATCTAAATAATATATGCAGATACTCTTCATCCTGGGAGATAGAGCTTACTCCCTCTCTCCAACCTCCTCGGGGATGGGCTAAACTTAGTGATTCACTTCCAAAGAACTCAGAGGGAAGTAGAAAAATAATTTTACGGTGGAGAAACCTGCCTGGCAAATGATAACCAAGTGATAACAGTCAATATCCTCAGTGATAACATGTGCATAATGAGTACTATCATATGAAATGACAAGAAGGACAATCCACCTCTGTGTTCTTTCCAAAAACCTATAACCCCAATCTACTCACAAGAAAACATCAGACAAACCCAAATTGGGGGACATTATTCTGAGGGTATTCCAGTATTCTCAGTACTCTCCTCAAGACCATCAAAGTTGTGGAAAACAAGGAAAAACTGAGAAACTGTCACAGACCAAAGACTGGGGAGACATGACGACTAAATACAATGTAGTACCCTGAGTTGGATCCTGGAACAGAAAGAGGACATTAGTGGATAAAACTGGTAAAAGGCAAAGACTGAAGTTCAGTTAGTAGTAAATGTTCCAATTCTGTTTCTTCATTTTGGTAAATGAACCACAGTGATGTAGGATGTAACATTAGGAGTACTGGGTGACATATGGGAACTCCCCATGCTGTCTTTGAAACTTTTGTGTAAATCTAAAACAATTTCAAAATAAAAGGTTAATTTAAGTAATCATTATATCCTAAAATAGGCGATCCATGTAAATATAGTGAAAAAGCAACTATAGGGGCACCTAGGTGGCTCAGTGGTTGAGCATCTGCCTTTGGCTCAGGTTGTGATCCTGGGGTCCTAGGATTGAGTTCCCCCTCGGGCTCCCCACAGGGAGCCTGCTTCTCTGCCTATGTCTCTGCCTCTCTTTCTCTGTGTCTCTCATGAATAAATAAAATCTTTAAAAAAAAGGAACTATAGATCATGCCAAGGAAAGGAAGCTAGAAATAAGAACAAAAACAATTTTCATATTAGCATTAGTTTTCTACCACCCAGAACTACTGATAGGACTGTTATTCCTTCGTTCTTCATAAGGCACTTTGGGAAAAACATGAAACCCAAACTCCTCCACAAGTGCTTACTGGGTACATACCGTGTGCCAGCCACTGTCCTAGGCACTCAGGGCACTCTGGTGAATGGGGCATGCTTCTTGACTCTAAAGATCATCCAGTCTCATTGGAGAAAAAGAGAAAAGCCAAAAAAACAAAACAAAACCTAAGAGTCCTGCCTCTGAAATAATTTCAAGATGGCAAGGGCACACCCAGGAGGAACATCTGCCCAATTCAATGTCGGGGCACCATGTCCATGAACGATCCAGTGTGCCTTATGACCACCCCAAGAACCCTGGTGATGGTCACATACACCAACCTTCTTCTGAAAGCATAGAGCACACTTGAGAAATACAAATTTAACCAGGCCACCCTCTTCCGTCCTTTAAGAGTTTTCTATTACTCTTAGAATCAAGACAGAGCTCCTATGTGTTATGACTAGTTTTATGTGTCAACCTGGCTAGGCTAGAGTACCCAGTAATAATACCCCCTAATCTAGATGTTGCTGTGAAGATGTTTTTTAAATATGTTGAACATCTATAATCAGCCAATTTTGAGTAAAGATTATCTCAATAATGTAGTGGGTCCCATCCAATCAGGTGAAAGCCTCAAGAGCAAAAACCAAAGTTTCCTAGAAAAGAAACTCTTTCTTTAAAAAGATGAAATTCTGTCTCAATATTATAGCATTAACTCCGGCCTCGGTTTCTAGCCTTGCCTGCCTACCAGCCTGCCCTATAGATTTCAGACTTGTCAGCTTTCCTAATTTATAATCCTATATATAAAATAATCTATATATTATAGATATTAGCTGTAGGATATACATAGGATATATATATTATATATAATAGGATTTGCATTCTATATTATTTTGGTTCTGTTTATATACATAAATGGTATCTGTATCTCTTATTGGGTCCATTTCTTTAGAGAATCCTGACCGATACACCACGGTCATGTCTCCAGGCTTCATACAGTCTGGCTCCTACCCTCCTCACAAGCTACACCTTCCACCTGATGCCTCCTCACAGTCTCTTCCCCCTCACACTGGCCTTCTCACATCCTTTTATCATCCTGAGTCCTCTCCACTCATCTTGTCCACTTCCTTCCACAGGCTGTTCTCTCTGCTTGGATCACTTTCCCTTCTTTCCCTGATTAACACCCAGTCATGTCTCCACTCTTAGCTCAACCATTGCTTCCTTGGGGGAAACTTCTCTGGCCTCACAACACCAAACCTATTTGGTATAAGCTTTCAAAGATCGCCTTTCCTGCGATCTGGGTAAGTTGCAACTTCAGTTTGTTACATGGAAGCTCCACAAAGGCAAGAACTAGGACTGGTTTTGTTCCTTTTTTATAATTATATGGCCTAGCACAGGGCTGGGGACATAAAAGACTCCCAGTGTCTGTTTGGTGAGTGTCAACACAGAGGATCTAAGAGTAGAAAAGTGCTCCTCTTCATGAGCACAGCCTCTCAAGTTCTTACAGGTAGAATCCAGTGGCCCAGTCCTCTTGACAACTCATCAAGCTGAAACTCAAGGCCAAAAAAGAAAAGGGGAACTCAGGGAGGCAGTCAAAGCAGGCAGAAGGAGGGGGCTCTACTTGCGGGAGACAGAAATGTCTCTGCAGATGGGCTGGAGGTGGTCAGTGTGGCGGCAGCCTCACATTGACACCGACTTCCCTAAAAATACCACCTGCCTCTTCACCCAAACCAGAGTTTATGTAATGACATTTCCCACTTATTACCAGCTGTCAAATGTTGAAACTCTCAGAAGTACCTCTTTTTAAGTCTTAAAAGAAATATCAAAAAGAAAAAGAAATATCAACCCTCGCCTATTAATGGAGAAAAAAGGAAAAAGAGATTTATCAGATTTCTCTTTATTAAAAAAAAAAAAAAAGGCTGAAATCTAAAAAACATAGAGCCCTGGCTGAATTTATTAGAAGCAAGTGATTATTACATTTCTTTAAGTTATTCTTACCCTCAGTTACCTACCCTGGATAAAGCTGGCAAGGTTCTCGAAACACCAGGCCCCTGGGCCACATTTCCAAGGATAGTAGCTACAGTTGACTTCGTCAATTCATATATGTGACAACTTTAAAGTCTATCTCCAAATATTCTTCCTATTGACAGGTGGGTCTATACGCCCTCCTCTTGAATATGGGCAGTTTGTGACTCACTTGTACACAATAAAATGTGCTGGAATTGCCTCTAGGTGACTTCTGGGGCTTGGTCACAGATGACGCTGCCATTCCATCTGGTTTACAGGGACAGTCGCCTTTGGGTCCCTGAGCCAATAGGTAAAAAGTCTGACACTCCTGAGACTGCCATGCTGTGAGGAAGCCTAGCCACACAGGGAAGCCATGTGAAGATGCTCCAATTGACAGTCCTAGCCTTTGAGTCCTCCTCACCCAGGTGCCAAATATGTGAATGAATAAGTTGTCAGATGATTCTAGTCCCCAGCTGTTGAGTCAACCCCAGACTTTGAGTTTTCTTAGCTCAGACATGGGAAAAGGGAAGCTCAAACAAGTCATCCCCACTGTGCCCTTTCCAAATTTCTGCCTCAAAAGCATACAAAAATAGTTTATGGCTTTGCACCACTGTGTTTGGAGTGGTTTGGTTATGCAGCAATAGGAACCAGAACAATATAGAAAAATGGGAGTTATTTCTTAGATGTCAAAACAAGTGTCCAACTTTTCTCCACAGAAGTCAACATCCATCCTCTGACAAATCTTTCAAATGTAAACAAACAAGAGTGGATTCTGAACAGCTTTACCTACTCAGAAAAGAATGTTTGAGAAATGGACTGTTCAGGGTTCAATGAATGAATAAAGGAATGCCCCAAAGGTGAGGATACAGAAGAAGGCAAAGGACTGCTTTCCAGGATCAATGGCAACCTTAGCCCCGAGTTCAAAAAATTCAATCCTATAGAAATCTCTAGGGCTTAACCTTGTGTTCTAATTCCATCATATTTAATGCTATTTATCAACAACCAAATCATGTGACATGTACAGATACAAAACTGAGCTGGGTAACACATTTGTGGCAGAAAGAATCAAAACTATTTTGACAAGCTAGGATAATGAAGCAAGGTTAAAAATGAGTGACTGAAGTAAGCTTATTCCAGGGGGCAGCTGAAGATTGGGCAAGGACCCCAAAGTCTTTTGGGAGAGCTGTTGGATTCATCCTGGAGATAATAGGAAACTATGGAATTCTTTAGAATATGGAGGTATTGTGATTAAATATCTCATTTTAGAAGATTAATTTGACATCTCTTTATGTGATGAATTCAGGGGAGAACAAACAGAAGACGGAAGGCCACTTAACTCTTAGGACATGTTCAAAGTTCCACAGGAAAAAAAAAAAAAAAATCTATGGATCTGGACTGGTCTGGCCATAGTGAGAAGAAAACAGGCCAACAGGAAGACCTGGGCAGCCCACTGGGCATTAGGAATACAGGTGAAAGAAGAGTCAGAGAAGACTCAGAAGCCTTGAGTGAGTCAGTAGAGCTGATTGCAACAGAAATGAAGTATAAGAGGAAGTATGCCCAGAAAAGAGGAAAGAGTTCAGTAGGAATCTTGGACTTTAAAAGAGTGCTAGCGAGGCAATTCGGTCAAAAGAGCCAACGGATAACTGGAGACTTTGTACTAAGGTTTAGGGGAGAAGACGGGCCTAAAGAAATGGATTTGGGAATCATCAGCCTGGAGGGGATACCTAAAGCCATGAATGAATTCCCATATTTTTGCCATGTTAACCTATGTTACATTTTTGGCCTTCGTGGCATATTATAGCTCAAGATGAAATGACGTGAAAACAGACTGCATCTTTTCCAAGCAGTGGGCTGCATAAGCACGTCCACCATTCCACGTCCATTTTGCGGATAACAATTAAGAAACAAAACATGAACGCCAAGAGGACCTATATTTGTGTTGGCTCTTGGTACATTTTGAGCTGTTCCTTCTACTTGTGTCAACCGACAGGACTGGCTACAGAAACTAAGGACCATTTTTAATGCTTTTAAAGAATATCTGGGTGGGCCACCATCCCTACTGCTCTCCACTTGAATAAATTGTAAGAACACCAAGAGCTTTTGTAGAGCCAAAAAGAACCAAAGAATGTGCAGCTGGAGGTATCAGCTGTGCATATCTAATTCTGGCCAAAGTAACTCCCCAGAGTGTCCAGCTGTAGAGAGAGAAAGAAAAAAAAGAGAAGAAAGAAAATAATGTAGTCAGGGAAGTCAACAGTGGCTACAGATTCAGGTTGGCACAGAGCACTGTGACAGTCGGGTACCAGACGAGGTGCCACCACCACATTTGGGTAACTTACAATTGCAAAGCGCACATCTGTCTATGACCATCTGTGTGAAAGCACGCTGGGGGGCCAGAGGCATGCTGAAATACAATGACCCGAAAGTGGAAGGAGATAAGATAAGAAGGGGAAAATATGTAAGGAATCTCATGGATTTCACTTAGAGAGAGACAGCAAGTTGAAAGAAAGTGTGGGATGGGGTCTCCTTAAATAAATTATGACTCAGCAAGTGCCATTTTATCTATCTAAGAAAATAATTACAGGAAAGCAAGGTTTCCTGAAAAGAGTCTCTGTGAATGAGCCCATTTGGAATAGTGACAGAGGTTTCTGGCAGATGAAGGGGAGCACAGCAGGACTTCCCCGGAGAGTACATGGCCTGATCTCAGGCAGGTACAGAACTGAAGCGTTATACTCGTGCACTTGCCAAAAGCAGCAAAACCTGCTTTCCTTGGCTTCCATAGCATCTAGCATGTTCCATGAGCTGACTGACTGTCCTCCCACCTCTCCTAGCCATCCTTCGGTCACTTCCACAGGTTTCTCTTCTTCTGCCTCTTAATACTCCTCCGGGCTCTCAACTCTCCTCTCTTCCCATTCACTCTCCTTCAGTGTCATCCCTGTGTCGAAGACCATAAAATATGGACTCTCACCCAGGCCTTTGTCTGAACTCAGACCTGGACAGCAGCTGCATACTAGGTATCCCCTCCTGGGTATTGTGCAAACTCAACGTATCTAAGGTTAAATTCACGACTTTCTCCTAGAAATCTGTGCCTCCTCTACTGTTTCTTCTCAGTAAATGCCACTTCCGTTCACTTGTTACTAGGACTCCTCCTTTGGATTCTATTTCCCGTAGTATAAACTTGAACCACACACCAATGTCCCAAATTAATCCCCCACTCTCCAACCCCATGTCCATTATCCTAGGCCAAGGAACCACCATCTTTCATTTCACTATCACAAAGCCTTCTGACTTGTCTTCCTGTCTATGATCTTGATTGTGCTCTTCATCACCCCCAATCCATTCTCAAGCATTGGCTCTGGAACAAATCTCATCATCTGACTTCTTCAGCCTAAAACTCTTTCATGGGTTACTCTTGCTCTGAGGATGAGGTCCAAAGCCATTAATATCATTTGCATAGTTGGCCCATTTCACATTCTTTTGCCCCTCGTTTGCCTCCCTTTAAACTCTACTCTCCAGCCATGCTCACTGTTTTCTAGTTCCTTGACCCCACCAGATCCTCTCTCAACTACAGGCTTTTATGTTACCTGGCATTCTCTACTCCTTTTCTTTGCCAAACAATGACTATTCATCCTTCAGGTCCCAGCTGAGACAAAACTTCCCCTGACAAACCTTCTCTGAACAGTCCTCTGGGTCAGGTGGCCTGCAGTGAACTCTCAAACACCCTGTACTTTTCCCCCCACAAACCACACTCTATTATAAATGCCTATTTACGTATCTCTATCTTCCAGTAGACCTTGAGGTCCATAAGGGTAATTGTTTTGTGGGCAATCATGTCTAATACTTATCCCAATATTATTACATGTTGAATGATTACATGAATATATGATTGGTAGATTCTCTGATCAACAGCAGAACACTGTCGGGTCTATGTCAAACAATGTCTCCTCAGAGAATTACAAAGATTTCCCAAGCTCTTAGGATGAGCCTTGCAGCTACAGTATCTCCAGGAGCATCCACTCCTTGACGTGTGGCCAACAGAAGTCTACTGAGAGATTCTCAGCTGCAACTCATCGCAAAGCTCTATGCCAAGCACAAAATAATCTCTTCACTTCCAGCAAGGAAATTCAATAAGCAAAGAATCTTTCCTTTGGTATCAGGAGCCTAAGGGAAGTAGAATATAAAGCAAAAAAAAAAAAAAAAAAAAAAATCTAAAAGGACTCAGAGTCTTGCTACAGAAGACTGTATTGTATGGTTCCCTAAATCAGTGGTTTCAAAACTTGAACTTCTATCAGAATCACCTGGAGGATGTGTTAAAGCACAGATGTCTGGGCCTGACCCCCGGAGTTTCTGATTCAGTAGGTCTGGGATGGAGCCAGAAAATTTGCATTTCTAACAAGTTTCCAGGTGATACTGGTGCCGGGGACCACAACCTTGAGAACCACTGCAGGAAACATTTGAGTCACTCTTCTCAGCCACACAAACGTAAGACAATTAGGCCTCTGCTGTCCTGAGGGTAATGGTTTAGTAGTTTAGTTTCCTAAACTACTGGAGAGGAAGATCTCCTTACTGGGCAAGAAGCGGGGAAACCCGCACAGGGATTGGAGAACCTCTGGGAAATAAGAACTCAGAAAAATCCAAACTCCAGTCCCTTCTGTATTGAGGTTGAAGATTACTAGAACCATTCTGATAACTTAGGACCATTCAACATATTAGAGCTCTTCGAGAAAAAGACATTAGGACCTTCGTGGTAGTAGTGCCTACCCAACATCCACTCATTCATTCTTCTGAAAGCAGCTCATTTTCCTCTGGGGAACTACCATTCCCTAGTTCTCGGCCCTTGTAATCCAGGTAAGGCAGGCATCCCCCATCCCCACCCTGGCACAGGGAAGAGTCCCAAAATAGGTCTGTCCAATAAGGATGTTCACACCCAGCCCACAGTGACTGGCTCAGAACTGGCATGATACAAGTTGGTCTCATGAGAGTCCGCACTGGACAACCACTGAAACTTGGGACAGGGACCCTCTTTTTCCTCTAGAGGTGCCAAACTGATAGAAAGTAAGTCTGGGATTTCTGGTAGCCCTTACCACCGGAAGGAAGAGTGTGACAGTAACACTGAAGAAAATTCAGCCAAGAGATGAAAGAGACCTATTCCTGACATCATCTGGATCTAGCAGGGCCTGAGGTTAAAAACATTCTTAGACTTGAGCTAAATTTCTGCTGCTCGCAACTGAAAGAATCTTTTGGGGTTTTCGTCAAATTTTTATTTAAATTCTAGTTAGTCAACACACGGTGCAATATTGGTTTCAGGAGTAGAATTTAGTGATTCATCACTTACATAGAACACCCGGTGTGAAAGAGTCTTGACTGATGAAATTCTACTAGGAAACCCTTGCATTGCTCTGGCCTCAGATGTTTAACCAACTGCTCTATAGTGATTTCTGTCTAGAAAGACAACTGCCAGGCCTACAGATTTATAAGGCCCTATGGGAGTCTATGGAATAATTTTTTTCCCCAACAAATCAGCTTTTTAGCAAGGCACCTAGCTTCAACACTGCTTACTTGCCTTCTTTCTCTCCTCTCTGGGCTCCCTGAATATAAATAGTATGGACTCTGCAACAGTTTTCTGGGGTGTTGTTTTGGTTGCCATGCGAGGTAGCTGGCTCACAGGTGCTCAATTAAATGACTATTTGCCAACAGCCTTTCAAAAGAAACTAAGTTTGGGTCTAATTAGTCTGCATCCAAAGGGAATGAAAGGGAAAAAAAAAAAAAAGAGTGGGGTCAAGGGGAACAAAGCACACTGGAAGGAATACTAAACTAAAACAGGTAGTAACTCGCAAAGATGAGCTTCCAAAGTCAGGCAGACCTTCCCTCCACTCTAGAATATTTCCAACTAAATCCCGACTCCCACTGGAAGCTTCGCCATTTTTCTCTTCTTTGAAAAAGCCATTGTGGAGGAGGGGGTGCCAGAGAATGACAGCGAAGATGGTGACTCCCACATAAGTCAGCTTCCTCTTCCCAAATCAGTTTCCAGAAACTCGGCCACATCATGCAATGAGCACCCCCCTCCCCCCACCAACCCCAACCAACGCACCGGCTTCTAGCTCAAAGGACAGTCTCAAAGACGATGGTAGCCCTCCTTTGGTAGCTCTCAATGATAAATAGCTTCCTGCCCTCACAAAGCCTGAACTCATGGCAAAGAATTGCTCCCTGGGAAAAGAGAGCCCAGGAAAGGTTTGTAAGGAGACCTGGCACAGGGTTGGTCACTCACATCTCTGTAGGGAAGTGTGCCTGTTGCCTCCAGAGGAGTCTATCCGAACCAGTGTGCACAGCTGTGGTCATGGACGCTTCGAACGGTGGGCCCAAGAAGTGGCCCATCTTTCTGACATCAAGAGACCTGCCATGGAAGAAAAACAGAAACGGCACAGATGGAGCTGCTTTTCAAATCCTTAGGGATGTCCTGAGATTAGCAGCTTTCCTCTGTGTCGGCCTCAAAGACTTCCTTCACAATTGTTCATAAGCTAGCTCAAGGGATAGGCAGTGAAGTTCACTAAAACAAAAACATAACTCAAACATCCAAAACAGCTGGTGGAAATTGTGACTGTTTTAGAGGAGCTGACTTATCGAGCTGAGTCAAAACAAGTGTGAGCGCTTCAAACAGGCACGAGATCAGAAACAAAATTAGGTGTTTATTGAGTGCTGCCCCCTTGATTTTTTTTTTTTTTCCTCCTTTGCTGGACATGAATCTCCTCCTTAGCTTCATCCTGACAAGGAATAGAATCCTTCATGATAGAAGAATTGATGTGTTGGGAAATTCATTTTAAAATATGGTTTTTGTCCTAATTGCAAAAGCAGCTTATGTTATTTAGACAAGATTCAAGGGGAAAAAAACTCAACACAAATCCCTGTTTCCATTTTGTTCTTCTGACTTACACACGTACCACACAATTCTAAATATTTATGTCTTTATTAAAATGATTCATTTTAATTCTGATTTTTCACCCAGGATATTACGACCATTTCCCCAGGTCGTTGATATATTCTTCCAAAACATTTTTACATCTTCAGTGAACACCATCAGTTACTTAGCTAATGTCAACTGTAAACACGTACGATAGTTCTAATTTTGTGCTATTGTAAGCACTGTTGTGAAGAATATCCTTGTGATAATCCTTGCACAGGTACACAGGAAACTTACTTTCCCCTTTGGGGCACTAAAGTTCAGGAAATTACACTGATGGTAATGAGCACTGATGGAGGAGAGTCCCTTTCTCCCTGAGCCTTTCCGCCAATCGTCTCCTTTTGCGTATTTTCAGACCAGTTGGACAGCTACTGTAAGAACCTCAAGGCCTCCCTAGTTTCATAGAAGCTTTGCTTTCGGTTGAGTTCACTCCTCTCTCCAGTTTTGCAAAGCAGAAACACTGAAACAACCATTTCAAAACGTACGGCAAGAAATAAAAGGAAATAAAAATCAATCATATTAGGAAAGATCACTAACCCTGGTAAGAAGAAGAAAATAAAGAATTACACCCAAAAAACAAACAAAAAAAAAAAGACTCAGGCTGATTACCCTGGGCCACTCAAAACTTTATCTTCCAGAAAACTCTCCAATTGAGATAATTCGTAGCAGCTTTGACAACCACAGCGCACTAAGATTTTCCACTTTCTTATTTTTCCCATTTTCTCATTCAAAAAGTGAAACGTTCCAAAGGAGAAGGCTCTTAAATGGCAGGATCACCTCTCATTCTAGATTTACTGCCCACATTGAACAACAATTGCTTCTGTACTGGCACAAGCCATCCAGCCACTCACCATCGGGGGGATGAATCACTCCCCAGGAAAAATCGTTCCAGAACTTGGATCACAGAGAAGTTTGCCTCCCGCCAAAAAAGCTCAACAAACGCTGGTGATTTGGGGGGGAACCGGGATCGTGAAAGCCTGCATTGGTTTGGAAGAGCATCTCTTAGCAGCCCCTGCACCCCCTGCCCTCCGCAAGCGGTGTGAGCAACCTGGTGCGCACGCAGCCCTGTGCCAGTTTCCCTTAAAAGTCTTGTTCTCTTCATCGCCACTGAGTGGAATTAAAAACAGTTGGTCAAGCTCCACTAATCGACAGCTGCTTGCAATTAGAAGAAGCATTTAGAGCCATTCTCTTAACTACCTTCCCCACTGCCTCACCATTCAGCATGAGCAATACACCGTGACAATTTGCCAGAATGTTTAACTTATCTCCATCTCTGGTGGTTTCTATACCTTCCTTATTTTCTCCAGTCTTCCCACACACTGTCTGACTCTTCCAGTTCCTCTTGTTAAATTAGGGGTATACAGGGAAGGGATTAGTTGAAACCAGGTCGAGCTGCTTTGTGCTAAGATGGAAAATTCTACCCAGGCAACTATTAGAGGGCAGAGCAGATCTGGATGTTTCTTGAAGAGACAGAGGGGTGGGGGGAGTGCCTTTTCTTTTCTTTTCCTCTCCTTTCCTTTTTTTTTTTTTTTACAATGAACTTGAAAGTTTCACTGTAGTTTTGGGTTTTTTTTAAGATTTTATTTATTTATCCATGAGAAGCACAGAGAGAGGCAGAGGGAGAAGTAGGCCCCCTGTGGGAGCCTGATGCAGGACTCGATCCCAGGACCCTAGGATCAGGACCTGAGGCAAAGGCAGGTGCTCAACCACTGAGCCACCAGGTGCTCATGTCACTGTAGTTTTGTTCCTTAACAGTGACCAAGAAAAATAAAAGTGCCTAGACCTTTATAAACTCTGATTCTCATCACTCATAAGCATTAGTTTTAAAATAGGGAGAAAAATATATAAATCGCTTTATTCCATTTTATTCCTTACAAACTAGACATCCAGAGCATAGATGCTTTTCTCAACGTTACAGAAAAAAAGTAGCAGGACGTGAACTGAATCCAACTCTCCTGATTCTTAGTCCAGATGGACTTCTGCTGCTCTAGCTCCTTTCTCTAAAGAGAAAGTCTTCCCAGATCTAGAAGGAGCCAGAGGCCAGGATGAGGCCAGGCCTTGCCCCATCCAAAGGGGCAATACTGCAATCCTCCCAAAATTCTCTAGCCAGAAACCTGCCTTAGAGCTTAACGCAGAAAGAAAAATACATGATATGGCTTCTCTTTTGCATTTACTTTTCCCACTGCCCCATGCACACCCACAGGAAAAAGACAGTCCATAAACATAACCATATTTAATGTTTTTTTCTCCACCTCCACTTCCCCGAGGTTCATCCCCATCCTACCCTCATTTGGCCGATTTTGTGGTAGAAGGTGGGAAGGGAAGGGAAAAGAAATTAGGGAGATGGAGGCAGGCGATCAGTGCAAGGAAGCAGTCATACCCACTCAAAATTCAGGAAGTTAGAATGAGAGCTGGGACAAGAACAGGAGCCCTCCCACTGCAGACCTCACGCTCATAGCCCTGGCTTTCCTGTCTCCACCCTTCCTGAGGCTAATCCCCTCCTCTCCAGAGGGCTCCTCACAACCTCACACCTCTAGTCCTGTCTTTCAGACAGTTGTGACATCTTCTCTCGGTACCTGTGGGCACGTGAAAACACCAATTCACTATCTCCTTAAACTCAGACTTCTGTTATACTTACAATAGAAAAGAATCCTCATTTCTGCCTCAGAGTCTTTTTTGTTGACCATTCCATTATGCTTCTCTACACTGTCTCCATATAATGCGGTCCTGCTATGTATAGATACACAGGTAAGATGTCCCAGCTCCATTTACCTAAAGACATCTATAAATGATAGAGATAGAAATGTTAAAAAAGAGAGAGAGAGAGCTAGAAATGTTTAAAACTTTCCTGTGGCCATCATGTTCTAACTGCTAAAAAAAAAAAAAAAAAAAAAAAAATTTACTCTTGATCTTTCCCATCTTGCAAGATGGCAGGTGAAAAGGTTAAAAAAAAAAATTTACTCTGGATCTTTCCCATCTTGCAAGATGGCAGGTGAAAAGGCTGGGAAACCAGATAGGAAGGAGAAGAAAACTGATGCCAAGAAGGCTGATGCCATGGCAATGTTAAAAAGCATAACAACCCCAAGACCCCAACGCTCAAGAGGAAAGTCTCACTGCAGCCAAAATCCCACCCTAATCAAAGGAATTGGCAAACATTCCTGATCTGCTATGTACAAGAGGAAGGATTCAGCAGCTGAATTAGGATTTTGAATTAGGATTCAAAAGAAAAAAAGAGAAAGTTCTTGCTACTGTCACAAAACCAGTTGGTGGTAACAAGAATGGTGGGATTCCACTGGTTAAACGTCACTAAATGCCTAGACACCATCCTACTGAAGATGTTCCTCAAAAGCTACTGAGCCACAGCAAAACCCCCCAGGACACACTACCATCACTCCCAGAACCATTCTGATCATCCTCCCGTGCACCACACAGGTCAAAGGGTGGTTTTCTCGAAGCATCTGAGCAGGGGCTTACCACTTGTGACTGGAGCTCTGATCATCAGTCGAATTCTCTACATAAAACACAAAAGAAATCTGTCATCTCCACCTCCACCAGATTCATATAAGTGGTGTGAAATCCCAAACATCTCACTGATGCTGACTCCAAGCAGAAGCAACCATGTAAGCCCAGATGCCAGGAAGGGAAGATCTCTGACAGAGAAATACGAGTTTTTAGAATGGCAAAAGGTTGGGCAGCTGTGGACACCCAAATTCTGCCAAAAACCAAGGTTGTTCCTCAACTCCCGGGCTACCTCCATTCTGTGTTTTCTTTCACAAATGTAGTTGATTCTCAGACATTGGTGTTCTAAATTTCTTACAAAGAATCTAATTAAATAACAGATATGTTTCCAAAAAAGCATTCTGGTTGATGTTAGCACTACATTTATTACGAGTATAAGCTGGTCAACATGACAGAAGCATGTACCTTACAGATAATTATTAAATACATAAATATATTGCACTGGAAATATAGTCTCTTAATGAATTCAATGACACTGGTTTCTATCCCAATTAATTCATGTATCTATCATTTGTTATTACTTAATGCTACACTTGGGAAAAATCACTCCTTTTCCCAATTTTTCATTTTCATAGAGGTAAGCACTGAGAAAATGCTTGTTTCATCCACGTGAATATATAGAGGAAATAGAAGTTTTGTTACAGCGATGACCCTAAATTCGAGGGTTTCCTTCCTACTTACATGCCAAAATGACAAGGTGGTCCATCAACAAAAATTATTTTTAAAGCCCTACCTCTGACTGCATATTTAGGGCTTCCCTCAATTCTTTAAAATTTCAATTCAATTAATCAACATAGAGTGTATTATTAGTTTCAGAGTTCAGTGACACATCAGTTGCATATAACACCCAGTGCTCATCCCGTGCCCTCCTTAATGCCCATCACCAGTGACCCCAGCCCCCCACTTACCTCCCCTCCAGCGACAGTTAAGAGTCTCTTATGGTTTGTCTCCTGCTCTGATTTCATCTTATTTTATTTTCCCCTCCCTTCCCCTAGGATCCTCTGTTTTGTTTCTCAAATCCCACATATGAGTGAAACCATATGATAATTGTGTTTCTCTGATTGAGTTATTTCACTTAGCATAATACCCTCTAGTTCCATCCAGGTCATGGCTAATGGCAAGATTCCATTTGTTGATGTCTAAGTAATATTTATATATATATACACACACACCACATCTTTTTTACCCATTCATCTATCGATCAACATCTGGGCTCTTTCCATATTTTGGCTATTGTGGACTTTGCTGCCAGAAACTTTGGGATGCAGGGTGCCCCTTCAGATCACTATGTTTATATCCTTTGGATAAATACCCAGTAGTGCAATTGCTGGGTAACAGAATAGCTCTATTTTTAACTTTTTGAGGAACCTCCATACTGTCTTCCAGAGTGGCTGCACCAGCTTGCATTCCCACCAGCAGTGTAAGAGGGTTCCCCTTTCTCCACATCAACAACATCTGTAGTTTCCTGACTCATAATTTTAGCCATTCTGACTGGCGTGAGGTGGTATCTCAATGTGGTTGTGATTTGTATTTCCCTGATGCTGAGTGATATGGAGCATTTTTTCATGTGTCTGTAGGGCCTCCTTCGATTTTGTTGAAAGCTAAGAACTAGACACCAAATGCCTTGAGAATAGATTTTGGGTTTGCTCCATGATAAGAGTTATTTATTTTTTCAACACCAACATCAAGGTTTTGAGTTATTCCTTCCTTCAACCCCCAAGTGGTTTTACACCCTAGGACAAGACGCCCTAGCAAGATTTACTAGGGAATAAGTATGACTTTATTCATAAGGAGGTAGGAAAGGTAAATGTACCCTTTAGGCAAACCCACTTTAGGAGAACACAAAAAGAAGATGATCCTCTCAGAACAATATGTGCCTGCATACCCTTAGGATTTCTTCATGTACCTTGGGAATATGCATATCCCAATGGAATGTCACTAGGCTAAAGACCTTGCATGATCCAGCCCCTTCCCTATCTGCTTACCCATCTTTTTTCAAACCCTTCTTTCCTCCATGCTTTCAGTTCCTCTGGGTCCTTGAGTGCACAGTTCCTGCTGCCTAAACATCACTTTCTCAGAGACACCTTCTCTGACCATCCAACAGAAAATAGGTTTCCAGAGTATTCTCTCTTGAAGTCCTCCACTCTTCTCCTTCTTAACACTTATCACAACCTGCCATCATGTATCCATCTGTATTTATTTTAGTGACTAATGTGGTCCCCTACCAACATCTTAAGCATCAATTAAGAACTTGTCAGTGAAGCAAATTCCCATTCCCGACCCTACACCTCTTGAGCAGATCTCTGAACGAAGGTCTGAAGCGATCTGTGTTTTATTAAGCCTTCTAGACGTTTCTGATGCCACTAGGGTCTGAAAAACTGCCATACCAACTCACATTCTCTCCAAAGGTAAAGATGGTCAGGTTTTTTTTTTTTTTTTCATCACTTTATACTCAGGACTTCACCTAGTGGCCAAGACATAAGAGATGCTCCATAAATATATGTGGTTGAATAAGATAAAAGTTTGCCCACAGTAAGAAATACATTTATACAGTGACCCATTATAAATGGAATATATATGTAAGTTTCACAAAATAATACTTTTACCACATACCACACACTCTAAATATTCTCCAGCCCCTCTTCTATTTGTTCTATTTCTTTCCTTTTCTTCTTGTCTTTTTTTTTTTTTTTTTGGCTGATAAGAAGACCACTAAATTTATTTCACACGCCACTAATGAGTCTTATATGCAATATGAAAAACTCTAGTCATTGAGGCTGTTCTAAAAACATTCATGCCTGTGCCTCTGCTATTTTAATCTGGAGTCCCTTCCCCACCTCCAGCCCCCGCCATATCCTCATACCAAATCCTACTGATTCTTGAAAGCCCACCTCTCACAGTAGATATTTCTTTTTTTCCCTTTAAAGATTTTTGTTTATTTGAATGGGGGGGGGGGTACACACAAGCAGAGGGAGGGGCAGAGGGCAAAGGAGAGAGAGAAGCAGAACCCCTCACCCCCCAGAGCAGGGAGCCTATTGTAGGCCTCCACCCTAGGACCCGGGGATCATGACCTGAGCCGAAGGCAGATGCTTAACCAACTGAGCCACCCAGGTGACCCGTAGTAGATTTTCCTGATATGAAGGTAATCTTTTCCTCTTTTGAATTCTCACATTTTCTCTGTATCCAGCTTATAACTTCTCCTACTTTCTCTTTTTAATACGATGCTTACGAAGTTTGCCTACTAAACTTAATCCTTCAGAGCAGAATTCACATCTGAATCATCTTTATATCTTCACAACATTCAGCATATAACCAAATAATGTTTCCTATGTAAATTAAACATTCAAGGAGGGAGCTGTTACTTTCATTTATGATTCTGTGGAGAAACATATTAAAAGGAAGTAGGGTTTCAATGGGGGCTGAGGGAAAGAGGGCATGTGAGCAAAAGGGAGCCATGTGGACAAAGTGCCCCAAACAGAAAAGCACAGGGACCATTCAGGCAATAGTATGTGTGTGGTGGAGAAAAGGTTGGAAAGGCAGGTGGGGTCTGAGGGCCAGTGCCTAGGACTTTATTCTGCAAGTACAGGGGAAACCACCATAGGTCTATGTTGCTTTTCTGTTTTAAAAAATAACTGTGGTTGGCAGCCCTGGTGGTGCAGCGGTTTAGTGCTGCCTGCAGCCTGGGGTGTGATCCTGGAGACCCAGGATCGAGTCCAATGTCAGGCTCCCTGCATGGAGGCTGCTTCTCCCTCTGCCTGTGTCTCTGCCTCTCTCTCTCTCTCTCTCTCTCTCTCTCTCTCATGAATAAATAAAATCTTTAAAAAAATAACTGTGGTGGCAATATGGAAGAGATATAGGAGTGAAGGAACCATGAAAATGCACACTTAGCCCTTGTGGCAGGCAGCATATTCACTGATCACCCAAGCCACTGCCCCTGTGGATCCACCACCATGTTCAGGCTGGGAGCACGCTTTCCTGCCTGCCCCCATCCAATGGCTTGGGGCACTGGCACTGCCCCATTCCATTGAAACAGGTCTCCTCCAACTTTGGCTCAAGGACTCCCCCTCCACCTGGCCACAGTTTTATTAGAACTAGGTTGCAGCCTGAGCCTTCCTATGCAACTCGCCTACTCTCCTCCAGTCAGATCTGTAAAGCAGTATGAAGGTTCTCCTGACACTCCTGCCTCTTCACATTAACCCTTTCCAGGCATTTCCCCTAATAAATCTCTCATACTTCTAATTTTTGAATTGGCATCTGCTTCTCTGGGGATGCGAACCAACTGCAGAGAAGCAGATAAGATTAGAAAGGAGGTAGAGGCAAAGAGGTAAATGTAAATGAGTGTGTATTAAAATATACATATGCCTGGGGCACCTGGGTGGCTCAGTGGTGGAGTGTCTGCCTTTGGCTCAGGGCGTGATCCCGGGGTCCTGGGATCCAGTCCCACATCCGTTCCCTGCATGGAGCCTGCTTCTCCCTCTGCCTGTGTCTCTGCCTCTCTCTGTGTGTCTCTCATGAATACACAAATAAAATCTTTAAAAAAATAAAATAAAATACAAATATGCCTGAAAATATGCAAATGTTTATTAATGCATACATACAGATGTTGACTTCATGACATTCCAACTGACTTTAATTATCAAAGGCAAAGGAAGAGTTCGCTCAGGAAGCCAATGTGTAGGAAGGAATGCAGATCTTTCATCAAATTGCATTTCTTAGTAGGCATAAATCCAACTAAGGTCAGATAACACGAGGCAATCTTTCACAAAACGTGAGATGCCTGGCTGGCCAGAACACTCGCCATATCACGTGCCGCCAGGGAAGCTTGGACCACAAAATACAAGCAGATGTCAACACTTTCACCTTCCACTTTCTAAATATCGCTGATTGGGCCAAGTTTCATTTCACTTATTGGGCCACTTTCCATGTTAAGGGAGAAGGGTTGAGGAAGGGCGGAAGAAAGTGTTAGGATTTAAGTTTCATATCTGCTAAAGTAAACTGATGTTGCTTACTGCTGGGTTTCAAGAGAAAAGCTTCCCTAAATCAGCCAACATTCGCTCAAAGGAACATATAGACGGGGGGTAGGCAAATATTTCCTGTAAAGGGCCGGATAATACTTATTTTCACCTTTATGGGTCATACAGTTTTGCCACAATTGCTTGATTCTGCTGTTACAGTACAAAAATGACCGTCAACAATGCAGAAATCAACGTGTGGCTGCATTCCAATAAAACTTTATTTCCAAAAACAGACAGTGGGCCAGATTTGGCCCATGGACCGTCATTTGCCAACCCCTGATATAAAGCACTAAGAATTCTTGAATTTTTCCCCCAAATACTCTCTTCTGGTTTTGATGAGGATGCTCCACCTGCTTTCTAATTTTTTATCTACTTAATACAAAAAGTGCCTGACTAAAAGCTAGTTGAAAATGAGTTAGGGTAAATACCCCATTTTAAATAGGGGGAGTGGCCATTAAACCAGCTCTGGCCTGGAGAAAAGAAGCCAAAATAATCATCAGACTTCAATCTAAAATTACTTTTGTCTCCTTGACCAGCAGTTCTCAAGATGTGGTCCTTGGACCAGCAGTATCAGCAGCACGAGGCACAGTGTTAGAAATAAAAACTTGGGAACCCTGTCCCAGACCTACTACATGAGAATATGTAGGAGTGGGGCCCAGCAATCAGTGTTTTAACAAGCCCTCCAAGTGCTTCTGATGAAAGGTCAAGTTTGAGAATCACTAAGCTAGGCTATGTCTGAAGCTGCTTATGCCTCAAATTCTCCAGCAGCAGTATAGAGTTTATTTACTTATTTGTCAGAGAGAGAGAGAGCGAAAGAGAGAGCATAAGCAGAGGGAGGGGCAGGCAGAGGCAGAAGGAGAAGTAGGTCCCCTACTGAGCAGGGAGCCCAAGTTGGGGCTCGATCCCAGGACCCCCGGAATCAAGACCTGAGCCAAAGGCAGATGCTTAACCGACTGAGATACCCAGGTGTCCTGTCACATCTACATTTAGAAGAAAAGATTATTTTGTTCTGAATCAAATACACAGTCTGTAAGTATTTCCTTTAGCTTTATTTGTAGGATGATCAACAGAGTCCTTAGGACTGTAGAAATAAGACATGTAACTTGTAATGGGGATCAGAACCCAGCTGGGCCAGAGCCAGGATCTGTATATCACTGGTGTGCAGAACTAGGCAATATCCCAACTCCACCCAAGTGCCTATCTGCATCCCTAATTTGCAGGGGGGACCAAGGAGAAACCTGGGGAAAATCTATGACTATATATATGACTAGGAATCAGATTGTAGAGACACATCTGGAAGACTGGACAGGGTAGGGGGAGAAATGGAAACAAAGAATGAAAGGGCAACAGAGGCCAGATTTCAAGTCTCTTTCTCCTGCACACACACACACACACACACACACACACCAAAATAAGATTTACCATAAAGAAAGGTTATCTAACAAATCAGACTCGACCAGCTACTGCCCTTTGGAACCTGAGCACCTGAGCAGAGTCAGGCTCCGGGTATGGCATAGCAGCTGGCCTAAGTCTGAACCATTTCCCTCCAGTTCCTACAAGCACATGAGCAACTTAGGGATACACAGCGGCTGGGTCACTGGGTTTACATATGGAAAAAGCAGGTTCACTAAGTTCAGTAATGTTCCATGGGTCCAAATCTCTCTCCTGAGTCATTCTTCCCACTTTGCAAGAAACTGCTAAACTTTTGAAAAAGAAGAATGAAGATCGCCAGCGCTGGAGTTAGATGGGGAACTGGCAATGCAGCACAGGCTAGGAATTTGTAGTCGGGAGCAAACCCTAATGAGGCACCTTTTGGAGACTTCCTCAACACTTGGGGAAGTCTATGCAAAGTCCCAGTGTTCCCAAGTGAGCCAGCCAGAGCCTGGAGGCAGCAAGATTCTGCTAACTGTGTTAATGTAATTTGACTTATCGACAAGGTGATGAGGTTAGGGGATGTGTGTGATACCCCCCTCCCCACCCGGTGCCCTGGATCAGATTCTCTCTGCCTCATCTTTCATTTATTCCCGAAGGTTGCACCTCCTCAAGCAAGCCTCTTGCCTCCTACCTTGGGTCTTCTCAAGACTGAGGAGAGGAGCAATTATAGCCATCGGGTTAAGCTTTGACTAATGCAGATAGGAAATGATTAATGAATGTTTCCATCTTCTTCCACCGAATCGAAGACTCTGAAACCCATTTCATTCAGTATCTCAGATGGACCTCGGGAATTGAGTAAATAGTTGCTCATAGTCGTGGTTGACTCGGTATTGCATACTCGTTCTGGGTGTCCCTCCTTCCCCGCTCTGCAACTCTGTGTGTCACTAGTAGCTCCCAGATCTTACTCCCCTACGAATATTTGCACTTAGACCTTTGGGTCAGGTTCTGGGCTGTCTAAGTGGCTCAGTCGGTTAAGCATCTGCCTTTGGCTTGGGTCATGATCCTGGGGTGCTGGGGTCATGCCCCATATCAGGCAGCAGAGAGCCTCTTCTCTCTCTCTCTCTGCCCCTTCTCATGCTTTCTCTCTCTCTCTCTCTCTCTCTCTCTCTCTTTCAAATAAATAAATAAAATCTTAGGAAAAAAAACCTTTTGGTTCAGGTTCTGCTTTCTGAGAAGTCTAGGTTAAGTCAGGAGAGTTTAGTTTCATGCGATTTAGAAGCAATAATACATTTGTGGTCAATATCGGATTTACACATCTTTCAAGACAAACACATGTCACTATTTTCTATTTTATATGATTTACCTACAGTGTAATAGTTCTACTCCATGCCTCTAGCAAAGGTATAATAATCCTCATCATTTCCATAGATTCCTAATCTGGCATTTCCAACATACAAATAACTCTAGACATTAAGCTAAATATAACCACATGATAGGACTCTAAGAATTTATTAAACAATACTTCACAGATCCAAAACAGTAATATAGACAAGTTGTGAAACAGATTCAGGATAGATGATAAGAAATTGAAGCAGAAAGAAGACACAGAAATACAGTGTGTTTCAACAAAGAGAATGATCAACTGAAGACTTACTTTCTACAGCTATAGTGATAAATCATCATTTTCTAAAATCTAGGTGAGGAGAATATTTTGTATTTAATTTCCCATCCAATTCTGCCCCTTCCCCCATTACCCTCTTCTTCCCACTAAGGACTTTTGCTTCTCTGAAAAAAGTGGTTGCTATTTTATTGTTTGTGTTTGAGGCTTTTGAGTTTTATACTAAACTCCAAAGATCATTTAGATTTCACGTAAAATTCCAGGAAAATATGTTTATTAAGGGGGGAAAATAAGATAAATGCACATAAGATTTTCAAAACCAATAAAATAAAACACTTTAATTATTAATGCTAAAAAAACAAATTCTTGTGATATAAAAGGTTGAGGATAAGGAGAAATTCCCATTTCAGACACTCTTTAATCTTCTAGTCCAAAAGAGAAGGACGGTGGTTTGGATTAATTTTTCTACTCATGATAGCCATTTTAATTTCTTAGACATTAACATAAAAATGACCTTTCCTCTATGTCCATGGCACATGCACCACTTCACAAATCTCCTCATAATCCCTAACCATGCTGGGCACCCTGTATCATCTACCTTTAACCCTCTTCTGCTCTACCTAAGACCTCCCCAAGTGTGAATCATTTTTAATTACAGAAAATAAAACTGCTTCTTCAAAGACAAAGCCTTCAAATGCTATTTAAAATACTTTTCAGGACTTTTGTTATCATTAGGCCAAATTATCAACCCATGAAGCTCTCAGAAATTGCATGCCTAAGGATAACGTAGGTGGCCATCTGGTCCTTTGGTCTTGAACCTCCATGTTTTTTTGTTTGCTTGTTTTTGAACCACCATGTTGGAGTTTTTAAAAGATTTGTAAAAAAAAATAAAAAATAAAAAATAAATAAAAGATTTATTATTTATTTATATTGTGAGAAAGAGAAAGAGTACAAGCAGGGTGGGGAGGAGCAGAGAGAGAGGGAGAAGCACACTCTTCAGCACATTGAGAGCCCAATGCGGGACTTGATCCCAGGACCCTGAGATCATGACCTGAGCCAAAGGCAGCCACTTAACTGACTGAGCCACCCAGGCACCCCTGAACCACCATGCATTGATGGAACTGTTTTGATCAAGGTGATGTGATCATCCTATAAAGAAGTATCACTCTGATACTACTTCACTATAAAGATCAATTAATTTACTGGGCAAATGGCTTTGTTTAAATCAAGTTACATTAAAACTTGGTTCCCTAGGTGGCTCAGATGGTTGAGCATCTGCCTTTGGCCCAGGTCATGATCCTAGGGTCCTGGGATTGAGCCCCACTTCGGGCTCCCCGCCCAGAAGGGAAGCAAGCTTCTCCCTCTCTCTCATTGCCTCTGCCTCAGCTCATGCTCTCTCTCTCTCAAATAAATAAATTTTTAAAAAAAGAACCTACTCAAACTCATCTTTTGTGCTCTCACAAATGTCTCTAATAGTAACCCAAGACACATACAGCTATACTAGGGCAAGAAACTTCAGCTCATTTGATTTTTTTCCAATAAAAATGAAACGGCTACAATAAGTAAGCCACCTAAATAATCAAATAGATAGATAATACTATATTTATCAGTCTCTCAAATGTGCCTATATTCAATAAAATATAAACATTACAAATGTGTCAACTTTTCCTAAATTCATCTATAATATGATCCCCATAAAATTCCTTTAGGTTTTCTAGAGCTAAACAAATTGATTATAAAATTATTATTTTCTAGAGCTAAACAAGTTGATTATAAAATTATAAAATTATTTATTAATTATAAAATTAAAATTATTTCTAGAGCTAAACAAGTTGATTATAAAATTATTGATTCTTCTGAGGCAAGTCATTAGAAGAAGCCTTTATTCCTTTCCTTCTTCCTACTGTTAGAAAGGGAGATGACTGGAGCTCTAGCAGTATCATGCCATGACAGATCTTCCAGATGAATGTCAAATGCTCGCATGGTAGTCCAGAAAGATATAAAGAGTTAAATCCAGCTATGGTGTTAGAACCACCATACCAACATTGAACTCCTACTTTCAGCCTTCTTTTACCAGAAAAAAATAAATGCTTTTTAAATGCATTAAGCTACTCTGGGATTTCTTTTGTTAACTTTAGCACAATCTAGTCTTACATGATGCAATTTACCACTGGCCAAATGACTAGATGGTATCATCCATCATTCAAAATGAGTCCATCACTTCTGATATCTACAACTCACTTCGAAATGCATACCCCAAAAGAAAAATAATATAGATTGATAAATGGATAGACAAATAGAGGTGGATAGGTATACGATAAAATAAATGCAACAAAACACTAATTGTAGAATATGGATGGTAGGCCCATGAGCATTCAGTCTATAATTCCTTCAACATTTCTTTAAAAATACTAAACATCTGGGGCACATGGGTGGCTCAGTAGTTGAGCATCTGCCTTTGGCTCAGGTTGTGATCCCGGCCCTGGGATCGAGTTCTGCATCAGGCTCCCCATGGGGGGAGCCTATGTCTCTGCCTCTCTCTCTGTCTCTCATGAATAAATAAATAAAATATTTAAAAAATATACAAAACAACTGATTGACAAACCATCAGTACCATTTCTTATGTTTTTAAACAGTAATGAGGAGTTTCGTAGCTTCTTTTCTCTCACTACAGGGTCACTTCTCTTCCTGTTCTATAAACACTATTGTGGGCTTAAAGCCTTATAAAAAGAACTGGAAGTACTGCCAATGAGACAAACTGGGTGCAAGTAAAAATTTTAAAGGCTGTATAAACAGAAATCCATCTGGAAAGATGTTTTCTCCATCAGCACAGTAAAAGCTAGAATAGAATTTCCTGATATAGATGTACTGTTTGACTCTCTGCAAATCCCACTGGGTACAAGAGAGAGGCGTCTTGCTTTTTAATTTGAAAGTAACTTTTACCCGTAAAATGAGGCTAGGAATTGTCAGAATTTCAAACAAGCTGAGCTCAGCACTAAGCATCATTTTCTTCCCCTGTTAAGAATCCCTTCTCCTTCCTTATCAATACAGAGACACTTTTAAGAAGATAAAATTTCAGTTTGGTCTTCTGATCAACTTGAAGCATTTCTATTGAGAGAGTGACTATTGTGGTGTTGGATCTTTTCCCATGGGTCTGCATTCTAAGCAAAACAAAATTGGAAATGACTGCTAAACAATTACTGTCAAGAATGTTAAAGTTTGCAGAAGCCTTGCTTGCAAACTGCCAATACAGAAGAAAAAGTCCTTTTCTATTCTCTAAGATGCAATAAGAATGTAGATTGGCGTTCCTAAAAACAATGCCAAAACACTGATTTGGACTATTGTGTCTACTTTTTAAAAGCATTGTTGAAAATAAAATGCCTTCACAAGAGGGTGCAAATTTATTGCCAGAGACTTTAAGTCTGAACTCATCAGTCATCAAGATCTATTTATTATATTTATTGAAGGGCTGTAGGAGCAGATTCTGAGCTAATTGAAGAATATGTATTCACATTACAATCCTGTTGCAACATTTGCTCAGGATTTACTGAAAAGCTCTGCTTCTGAATCAACATTCCCCAAATTTGAACTCATCTCAGAAAGAATGTTCTTACAAAGCATGGAGAAAACATCCTTAGCTGTGTTTAAATTATTCAAGGATGAAAACAGATGAAAAAGAATACAATTTACATATATATTTAATTTTGGTAGAAAACCACCCACTGTATATAGAGCTCTATAGCAATAGTCTTCTGGGAGAGAAATAAAGAATGGAGAAGACCAAATATTATAGACATCGTTAGCATCTTGCAAAATGTTAAGCACTTTACATGCATTATCATCACCCATAATCCTCACAAAATCCCATCTTAGGAATTATTATTTTCCTTATTTTACACATGGAGAAACAGGTATTTAGAAATTTTTGCCAAAAAAAAAAAGAAAGAAATGTTTGCCAAAGGTCACGTGCCAGTAATGGTGGGCTCAATACTGGGACCCAAGTCTGCCTGGCACCAGAGACTGGTCTTTAAACACCATCTGATACTGCTCTGATCTTTGAAAGCCAAGTGCCACACAGAACACTCAGTGAAAGAGTGAGAGAGAGGAGAAGGAGGGACAAAGGAGAGAAGGAGGGATGAAGAAAGAGAAAGAAAAAGAAAAGAAAGAAAGAGAAAGACTTGTCAAACATATAGGCTGGACATACTATAAAAAAAAGCATTTAGAGATTACAAATACAGTAGATCATGGAGGTTTCTTTGCTCTGCTTTTTCATCCCTTTTCTTCCATGTTTTATTTCTTCTGCTAATTTACAAAAAAAAAAGAGGAGCAAGTACTTACATCTTAATTGTAATTAATAATTATAACAATAATTATAATTAATTAATGTAATTGTATAATCCCTTCCATTTTTCCCAAATATTTATTGAACACCTACTGTGTGACAGACCCTGTCATTCATATTCTATCTCTACTATAGAATAAATCCAACTTGAGTCACTTTTATTAAGAAGAAAAAATATTTTAACTACTAACACAGGCTAAGACAATGAGGTACTAAGTTAAAAGATAACAAATGAACTGTAAAAATAGTAAGAATGTTGACATTAAAGAATCAGATGAAGCCTCATGTTAATGAACCAGATCAGATGCCCAGGTTGTGTTACAACTCCACTCTTCCTGACCTTTACCATGCATGATATGTAACAACCACCACTACTGATATTAAGGCTCCAGAAGATAGTTCATGCTACCCAAGAAGGGCCTTTTGTAAGAAGGAAAACAGAAAAAGAGAGTAGGTAGGAACCAGAGAACCACTGAGGGTTTATGTAAAGAATTGATAATACCTCATTTTCACTTTATGTCCTGTTGGCTCTGCGAGTTATGAGAAAAAGGTCAAAACCTTGTCTGTGTTGTTCACCACTATACTTCATACTCCACCGGGGACATAGTAGGGACTAAATAAAAAACTCTCTGAGTAAATAAAGAATAAGCCAGAAAATGACAAAGAAAAAGTGACATTATTGTCTCTGTCAAAAAAGGAATTCATCCAGAAAATGTTGAGGTCTTTATGTCCAATTTATATACATCCAGAAATCTCTGACAACCTAGAAATTCTACCATGAATCCACATCTCACAGTAACCACAATAAAAACGACAGTAATCTGTAACTCTAATATAAGATACAATCATAGATAAGAGATGTAGAAAGGCAGCACATGGAGAAAATTACTCACTTCCTTACTTCTAAACCTGTTTGGTTTCATAAAGAGATTCAATCACCCTCAAGATTTGTCACACTCATGAGGGAACCTTCCTCTTGGAAAGATCACCTTGTTGGTTTCTGTCAAATGACCCCACTGACCACTGCCTTCCAAGCATTCTGAATCAAGAGATGATTGTGAAATGTGGGAAGTCTTGTTTAGCTCAAATTATAAGGCCCCAAAACCCTATCCAACCATTTAGTCTGATCAAGTGTAATGGGAAAGGCAAATACTCTCATCAATTTTCTTCACTGATGTCACCTACTTCTCTTGCCACCTCACCCCAAGGGGGTTTTATGTTAAAGTCACAGTAATTCAGTGGAAGGAAAACCTAAAACAAGTCAAACTGACAATATATTTTAGTGGACATTTTTACTAAAGTCTTTTGAGTCCCTTAGCACATATTTGCTCCCTATCTTACCAATGATACTCAGGATAATTAAAAGAAATTGCCCTGGAGCTACTCTGTTCACAATTAGAGAAAAGCCAGATGTGACCCAAAGGAGCAGGAGAAGAGCAAAGCTTGGTGGTAATTGAAAGACTATCTGAACAGGGCTTGGAGAACCTGCCATGGAATACAGGGTCCCTGAGAGAAACAACAGGATAAACAAAACTAAGATGGGTTATAGTTTGGGTCTAATGTGGGAACAATTGGTAGTAATTATATCCAAACAGTGACATGAAGAAAGTAGTATAGATGGGTAGGAGGAGAGAGGAAGCAAAGAGACAAACTAAATATGCTGTCAAGTAATCTAAACTAGGTGATGGGGATGGCACCACAACACATAACACATTTTTGTTGAATGAATAGAATGAAGAAGGAAAAGAAAAGTCACGGGCTTGGTAACTAATAGGATGGTTCTAAGTATTTACTCCAAAGGACAAAAAAAGGAAAAGCACCTCTGACAAACTGAAGAAGCATACCACTTGGAAATGAAATGGAGAACAGTAGCAACTCCAAGTAGAGCTGCCCTCTGGCCAGTCAGCAATATAGAGTCAGAGTCCATGACAGAAATAGGCCTAGAGATGGAAGGAGAAGGTGAAATCTAATGGCAGGCAAGTAGTGAGATCACAAAAGAGAAGCTGAGGACAAGGATCAGAGCTTTAGGTAAAATAGGAAAAAGTACTAACACAGGGGACTGAGAATGAAGTTAAGGCCAAAGAGATATAAAAAATATATAGTTTCATGATTTTGGTGTCAAGGAATTATCAGTGGTATGATTAAAAGTGTCAGGCTCATGGACACTGGGGTGGCTCAGTTGATTAAGTGTCCTATCTTGATTTCAGCTCAGGTCACATGAGATTGAGCCTCACATCAGGCTCTGTGCTGGGCATGGAGCTGCTTAGGATTCTCTCTCTTTCCCAGGGGGCCCAGGTAGTTCAGTTGGTTGAACATCTGACTCTTGGTTTCAGTTCAGGTTATGATCTCCCCGTGTGGGATCAAGCCCCACGTCAGCTCTCCATTCAGTGGGGAGTCTGCTTCAGATTCTTTCTCCCTCTCCCTCTGCCCCTCCCCACCTGAGTTCTCTCTCTCTAAAATAAATAAAGTCTTAAAAAAAGAAAAAAAGGATTCTCTCCTTCTGCCCCTCCCCCATTCTCTCTCTCCCTCTCTAAAAAAAAAAGAAAAAAAGAAAAAAAGTGTTCAGGCCTGAGAGTGAAGGAGGATGAGGAACCTGAGCCCTGGCTCTGCTAGAAGCTTGGATTATGATCTGGGGCAGGTGTCCAAACCTTTATGAACTCCATATCATCTTCTGCAAATGGCCTCTGAGATCTGTGTCAGCTCTCAGGATCCCTGGGATTCTGAGGATGAAAGTTTCTGAGACTGGACAGAATGGAGCTAGGGAAAGAGAGTACTAATTAATCTCAAAGAGAAAATGCCTCCAATAAGGGCAGAAACCAGCAGGCAAGGACTGAGAAGAAAAGAATAGATAGGTCTTCAGGATTTCACAAACAAATGCAAGTGCCAAAAAAACAGCAGGATCAAAGGGAAGTTTTGTTTTGATGATAGGAGAGACTAGAGCTTGTTGAAGTCCAGAAGAGGAAGAGATTAAAGGTGAAATTTTAAGACAAGATCTTAGAGAAGATAGGTAAGAATGCGATCCAAAGTATAAGTAAATAAAAATGAAAGAACATGGTTTTTATCTGAATGCTAGGGAGAATGATGTTGAGAAATTCAAAGAACTCTGTTATATGAGTACTAGATGGCAAAAATCAAAGAATAGAGACTGTTTACCTGGAACTGAGTCTCTTTCCAGTGTAGTCTGAAAAGGAGTCAAATCTTTGTATTAGATATGTATTGTGACACTACAAATTACACAAAATCTGTGGTTTAAAACAGCAAATATTTACTAACTTACACAATTGATAGGGAGCAGGAATCCAGAGACACCTCAGCTTGGTGGTTCTGACTCAGAATCTCTTATGCCATGTAGCCATGATGTCTGCCTGGGATGGAATCATCTGAAGGTTTGACTAGGGCTGGAGAATCCACTTCCAAGATTGCTAACTCACATGGCTGGTGGTTGGAGGGCTCAGTTCTATGTCACATGTATCTTTCTTCCTGCCATGGAAGCGCCTCCCCCCAGATCAAGTGATCCAAGAGAGTAACCAAAATGGAAGCTGTGATGTCTTTTCTGATCTAATTTGTGAAATGACACAGTCACTTCCACCACATTCTATTCATCAGAAATGAGTTACTAAATCACTTTCAAAGGAACAGGGATCAAGTTCCACCTTTTGAAGGGAGAAGTATAAAATAATTTGTGGACAAATTTTAAAACCACCACAGTCTTCAAAGACCACGTGGATTAGGAAAATTGGCAATTTGGAAAAAAAAAGTAGCTGTGAAATATCCACTGTCGGGATATTCTAAAAGTTATGGAGAGTAGATTAAAAGGTTCCCCCAAAGGTTGTACTACTACTACAAGAACAACACAATAACCTTTTACAGAAAGTAAAAATGATGATAAGGATTTAATCAGTCAGACCAGTTTACAAAGGGGAGACTAGTGTTCTTAAAAGAACTTAACAGCTTAAAAGAACCCACTAAAGGTCATAATACCACACAAGATCCACCACCAGACATACTTGACCTCCACAGAGGCAGAGAGGAAACGCTGACACATGCACAAGATCAGAGACATGGCTATGCTCTCACTGCAGCAGTTAATGAACTCCAATTGGAGCCCCCATCCAATTGGGTGGAAACTTCCTCTGCTGTTAGCCTGAGTGCTCTCAGTTCCACTGAATTGATTGTTCCCTTAAAGCAATGTAAAGCAAGAATTTTGTCATTGCTGTCGCTGTTGTTTTCATTTTGGTATTCCTGGTGTTAGTACAACATCTGGAGGAGGGAAAGCATTGTGAACACATAACTATCTATTGGATGCAAAGATGGATGGATAGATGGATGGGTGGGTGGATGGATCGATGAAACTAGTTCAAAGGGAGAAGTTAGCATATGTTAATTCCCTCAATTCACTTTGGATGTTTAGATTTTAATGGGACATGGAGGTACTGAACTCATTTCTTCTTAACCTTGGAAATGTTGTAGTTTTCAAATGATTATATAGCATGCAATGTGGTAGCCAAATATGCATTCTGAAATGGGAAACAATTAGTAAATGTATTAAGGACGCTATTATGTTAAATAATTAACAAATCTATTTGTTAGATATTTTTAGGTATATTTTTAATTGAATGATTTATTCATGTTTTTAGTTTGCCTGGTGCTACTTAATGATAAATATGTACAATAGATATACTTGAACTTAACACATTTTCAGAAAGAACACAGACTCAATTTACTTTCTTTTTTTAGAGAAAGATTTTATTTATGTATTCATGAGAGACACAGAGAGAGAGGCAGAGACACAGGCAGAGGGAGAAGCAGGCTCCATGCAAGGAGCCCGATGTGGGACTCGATCCCAGAACCCTGGAATCATGAAACCAAAGGCAGAAGCTCAACCACTGAGTCACCCGGGCATCCCATTAATATACTTTCTTAATCCAATTATTTATAAGACTATCTACCTTACTTTACTTAGCTAAAACCTATGACTTAAAACCTATTTGAAAAACAAATAAGAAAGTCAGTTAGAAAACTAGCTAAATTCTTCCCAATTACAGATAGCTCAGATGTGCATTTTAACATGTAAGAAATATTATTTCTCCCTTTTAATAAAAAAATAATAATAAAACTAGGAGCACCTGGGTGGCTCAATAGATTAAGTATCTGCCTTCTTGCTCAGGTCATGATCCCAGGGTCTTGGGATGACTCCTGTGTCCAGCTCCCTGCTCTCAGCTCTCAGTTTCTCCCTCTCCCTCTGCCCCTTCCTCCTCCCACCCCCGCCCTGGTGCTTGTGCTCTCTCAAATAAGTAAATAAAATCTTTAAAAACATAGATATATAATAAAACTAAATAAAATCTTTAAAAACATAGATATATAATAAAACTATCTTCATAAGCACATATTGAATTTGGTTGAGTATCTGTTGTAAATAAGTTGCATTTTGTACTGGAAATAAAAAGAGTAGCTGACTGTATTTATTTGGATAAATAAAATAGAAATAATTGTTTGGTGAATAACTAAAATAAGTTGTCCAGATCCATTTGCTACATGGCTATAACTTTTGGCACATTTTAGTGTATAATGTAGAACAACTTTAAGTTAAACAAGATTAAAAATAGATGGAATGTTTCTTGCTTATTTTAGTATTAACTTTATTGTAACCTTATTCTGACTTAATATCATACTCATGTTTGATACTTATAATACACATGGAAATGTATATTGTATCACATAATGAAATATGAAATGTATATAAAATGGGAACCGTATAAGATGCTATAAATATCAACATGTCAAATATTCTTAAGAAAGAAATGCATATTCTGCTCTGGGCTTTTATAGAAAAGAGTTAAATAATTTTCCACATTTATATAAATCAACTTCAATCATTTCTAAACATTAGGAAATGAAATGTTCTTTCTAGTGGAAGGGGCAAAGAGTTAAAACCTTAAGAAATTTACATAAAAGTTCACTTCCTAGATACTTGCAGGTGATTCCTCAAACTGGCAAATGATTAGAAAGAAAGAATATTATATGCTCACCTACAAACAAGATTGTGCTGTGACTGTTTTCATAAGTTAACAATGATTTTAATAGGACTTCTCTAGTAAGCACCAAAGATCCTAACAAAACACCAGGGTGCCTCATGCCTTACTGCATTCTAAATCCATTCCCAAGGCCTACATTGTGATGAATGATCCAGAGACGTCCAGTCCTGGTCCTATTTAGGGACAGCTGGGGAGAAATTCCTCATGCCCACAATGTTTGTAACCAGGGGTATCTGTTGCGGAAGGAGGGATTATGTGCAGTGGTGTGCTGCAGTCAGCACCTATAGGCCCTCAAGAGGCAATTCTTTGTATCTCTTCCCAACTCCACATTCAGAGATACTGTATTGGTAGCTTGAAATGGGCCATGGTGGGAGTATTTACACCATAGAAATTGGCCAATGCTACACATCAGGGCTTTTTATCCAGAGTAAATTGTTAAACATTTATGGGCATACCATTGATCACAAGTCAACATATGGCTACAGAAAAATGAATGATTGGTATTCATGCCACCAAGTGATCCTGGGGGGATTTTCTTCTTCTAACCTCACGTTTCCAGATGAAATTAACTCCTTTTTGGAAATAGGCTAGGCTACATCTATTAATTACTTGGTTAATTTAAATGTCCAGGTTATTGATTGTGCCAATCCTATTATCAAAGTCAATAAAGTTTCACTAGATTCGAACTACCCAAGTCCTTAGCAGCTGAGAGACAGAAAAGTAAAACATGCGATCCCCAATATTATCTGTCCCTCACAGCCGCTAGAATTACTCTGCTGGGCAGAGGGCTATTGAAATGAATTGCTCATTACAGTAACAGTCAAATGTGAAAGAGAAGTAAGCAGCATAGGATGATAAAAAAAAAAAAAAAGAGGAAGAAATGCTAATAAACAAGCCAGGGGCACAGTTTGCATCAAGTGGCATGTGCATTCCTAAAGAATATCCCACATAACAGATTCAAACAGATGGTCTGATTCTTTCCCATTTTATTTCCCTGACTCAGCACTAATAGTGAAGATGATTGTGCTGGGTATCTACTGTTTCCCTCCCTGTCTGCTCTCCACCTCTCTTCACCTTGCTTTCCAGGAACTGACCATCGATGGTATCAATAAAGAAGGTGGGAAGACCAGAATCTTGACCACCCCCCCCCCCCAAAAAAAAAGAATAATAATCTTGACCACCAGCTCCTTCCCTCCACCAAAAAGAGGATACACCATCCACCAAAGATCACAGTTTTTGTCAGGCAGCCCCTCCACAAAACTCCCCCTTCAAGTTCCAATAACCCATCCTTCCTCTGTCCCCTCAAACCTTAGGTGTTAGCAACCAATTGTGACAGCTCCAGCAAACTGCTCTCTCCCTTGTGGGGTTGCCCAACACCTTACCAAAACTTTTTAAATAGTCCCCTTTATTACATCACCTTCCTATCCCTCAAGTCAAGTGTGCTATTTACTTCCTGCTTGGGACCTTAAGTAATATAACAGTGTTGGGAAAATCCAGAAAAAAACACTATACAACCACCAGCCTTGTGGATCCTCTGATACCTCTGATCCCCCCTCCACATGACTCTGTGCTGCATAGGGCTTTCAGACTCATCTAAAATATCAGTCAAGGGGATCCCTGGGTGGCTCAGTGGTTTAGCACCTGCCTTTGGCCCAGGGCGTGATCCTGGAGTCCCAGGATCGAGTCCCACATCGGGCTCCCTGCATGGAGCCTGCTTCTCCCTCTGCCTGTGTCTCTTCCTCTCTCTCTGTATGTGTCTCTCATGAATAAATAAATAAAATCTTCAAAATAATAAAATAAAATATCAGTCAAGTAATCCGCAAGAACTGACTAAGCCCCTGCCCCATACCCAGCACCACACTGGGCACTGTGTCTCATGCTACCTTGAAAATCAATAACGGGAAACCTCACTAAAATGGAGTCAGGAAGTTTGGCAGGGGTACTCCTCATGCCCTACCACTGGCCATCGATTGCAAATCCAACAGAAAGAAACCAATACTACTTTACTATCCCAGCAGGAAGAAAGGCTTTCCTCCTCCCAGGCAAGAGCCCAGCCAGTGAGATACAATCACAAGTCAGCCAATGAAAGGCAGCTATACTTCAAACCTCCAGTTTACTTTCAATTGACTATTTGTTGATAACACCCTTCCCAATCCCCCCCTCTCCTCTATAAAGAAAGCATTCTTCTCCTTTGTTTGTTGGGCTTGCCAAGGGTTTTCGCTGTAGCTTGCTTGTCCTAGATTGCCATTCTCTGCTATTTTCATGAATTAACCCGGCTTTGCCAATAAAATAACTAGCAGCTTTATTTTTAACTTTGACACTACTTACAAGAGGATCAAAATAGAACTGGTTGGCTTCTTATATTTCTAAATTAAACTTCTTCTGAAGCCTGATCTAATTCTCTCATAGAGCTGTACAAATGTACATGCCTAAATTAACTTTGATATTATTTTACCCTCCATATAAAGCTCCTATATATAAAGTGCAGGATAGGAGGGACTAAATTCTCTAATCAAAAGACATAGGGGCACCTGGCTGGTTCAGTCTATACAGCATGCAACTCTTGATCTCAGGGTTGTGAGTTCAAGCCCCATGTTGGGAGTAGAGATGACTTTAAAAAAAAAAAAAAAAAAGACATGGAGTGGTTGAGTGGATTAAAAAAAACAAGACCCATCTATCCCTGCCTAGAAGAGACTCTCTTCAGAGGCAGAATTCCCATACAAACTGAAAGTGAAGGGATGGAAAAAGTTGCTCCATGCAAATGCAACTAATAGAAAGTTAGCAGGACTGTATCAGACAAAATAGACTTGAAAACAGACTGTAATAAGAGACACAGACAGGTATTATTTAATGATAAATGGCTCGATCCAGCAAGAGAATATAACTTTAGTAAATATTTATGCACTTAACGTAGGAGCAGTTAAATATATAAGACAAATGTTAACAGACTTACAGGGAGAAATACACAATACAATAATAGTAGGAGACTTTAACAGTCCACTTTTATCAATGGATAGATCATCCAGACAGAAAATCAACAAGTGGACACTGGCCTTAAACGATATGCCAAAGTACGGAATAGTTACCAAAAAGAAAAGAGACCAAACTCCACCTCCTATGTAGCATCAGCATAAACAGAACAGAACAGGTAACCCGGAGGCCACAACCCTCCAAAACGTCAAACATTTAATTAAGTCTGAATTCAAAGTGACAACAGTGCCCACCTCACTATTGCCATCTAGAATCATCCCTAAAGCCTGAATGAGAAAAACGAATATTTTTTGGTGCTTACCTGTGGTAAGTACTATGGCTCACCTGGAATATCCCATTCAACACTCTAAACAACTCTGTGAAATAAGTGCACAGTATTAGTATTCTCATTTTATAGATGATAAAACTGAGGCTTGGTTCTGATCCAAGCCCACACAGCTGGTAACAAGCTGAGATCCAAATGCAGGCAGCCTGCTTCTAGAATCAGGCTTCTAACCACTGCATGGAAATTCAGGCCGGGGTCGTGAGACTTCTGGAGATTGGAAAATCTCCTGTTTGGGAGGACAGTTTAAAGAAGTAGGGAAGGGACTCCTGGGTGGCTCAGTGGTTGAGCGTCTGCCTTCGGCCCAGGGTGTGATCCTGGAGTACCGGGATCGAGTCCCACATAGGGCTCCCTGCATGGAGTCTGCTTCCCCCTCTGCCTGTGTCTCTGCCTCTCTCTCCGTGTCTCTCATAAATAAATAAATAAAATCTTTTAGAAAAATTAAAAAATAAAAAAATAATAAAGAAGTAGGGAAAAATCTTCAATTTTTCTGTAAAATATTCCTTTTCTTCCTTTTTAAATCTTCAAGGTTACCAACCTGCATCTGGGATTTGAGGGGGAACAGGGTGGGGTGTTGTTCTTTCTATATATTACTTTTGTGCTCTGAACAGAATGTCTTCTTGGCCCCAAGCTCTGCTCTCCTCATACTCTGCAGGGTTCTCAAGTTCACACACTTCCAGAAACCTCTATTGTCTTGGCTTGATAAAGGCTTTGTAGTGCCCAAGGCCATAAAGCATTTATTCTTGTAGTTTCTTATAATGACAAAAGCAAAAACAATGATTCCAATGGATTTTTTACCTACACTCTCTTTTGTGATATTTCAGGTATGCAACAATTAATAGAAGTTCCCCAGGGTGTTCTAATTATAAACTTCTTCCCATGCATGTGGAGGGAAATGGTCTACCTCACAGAAGAATATTTTGTAAAACTCAGAGTTCAAATGGAGCTGAAAAATGAATTTGATTATTTCACCCAGTCCTTTTCTTGGTTTTTGGAACACAAATTAGAACTTTGAATAACGGCCATCAGCCTCTTCCTCTGGAGGCCAATTTTGGTTTAAGGTTATACACTCCCTGGAACTAGCAACCCTAGCCCTTTGGGCTTCTAGGGACGTTACCATACCTGTTCCCATCTGTTCCTTTTTAACTCTCCAACAAACTGAATGTCCTGTTTCATTTTCTCTCTAGCTCTAAAGATTAGAGTATAATCAGTCTGTTAGTCGGCTAGGGCTGCCATACCAGGGTACCACAGACTGAGTGGCTTAAACAACAGAAATTTGTCTTCTCACAATTGCAGATACTCATGATTCCAAGATCAAGATGTCAGTAAGGTTGGTTCCTTCTGGGGGCTATGAGGGAAGGTGAGATTCCAGGATCTCTCCTTTCCTTATGAATGGCCGCCTTCTCCCCGTGTCTTCACACCATTTACCCTCTGTACGTGTCTGTCTCCTAGTTTCCTCTTAATCAGAACACTAGTCGTATTGGATTAGGGTCCACCCCTAAAAATGATTAGGGTCATTTTAACTTGATTACCACTATATTTTTTTTTTTTTTTTTGATTACCACTATAAAGACCCTATCTCCAAATGCAGTCAGATTTTGAGGTACTGGGTATTAAGGCTTCAACATTTGAATTCGGGGGGAAACATAATTCAGCCCATAGCTATCAGTGCTTGACCTGTAATCAATGTACTGTCCTTTTCATATCAATCTATTAATACATAAAAGTAGAAAAATCAGAGGAGCCTGCATGGCTCAGTCCGTTGAGCGTCTGACTCTTGATGTCAGCTCAGGTCTTGATCTCAGAGTTGCAAGCTCAAGCCCCACACTGGGCTCCACACTGGGTGTGGAGGCTACTCAAAAGCACAAAACAAAACAAAACACTCTTTTTTTTTTTTTTTTAAGTAGGAAAAATCAAAATAACACACTGTTCTTGACAGATAAGGCCCCTGACATTTCAAAAATGACCCCCACCCCAAAATGCACTGATTAAACACTTAAAAATGATTTTGTTTTGTTTTCATAAAGAAAAGAAAAGAGTGTATAAAACAGCTTATTGAGAAAGCTTGGGTCTTAAACTCAACCCACCTAAGCAGAGCCGTAGGTCCTAATGCATAGAAATTCCCATCTGAATGCCCTCATTCTACCACTTAGGATTCTCTCTGGATACAGGCCTGCCTGTCTGCCTCTGCCTTTTATTTTTATTTATTTTTTATTACTGTTTTTCACTGTTTGGAACATTTATTGTTGTGGTTTTCCATTTATATCTCCCCCAGCATGAATTTTCCTAATTGGGTTTCCCTTCCTAAATTTATCTTTCTCATGGCTTTGGATGATATCCATGAGAGCAGATTTATTTGGAGAGCACGAGATAAGGGCAATATATTCCTCACACACCAGTAATAGCAAATGAGCTTTCTTTCATAACTTTTCTCCTTGAGTACCGTCTCTTGCTTTAAAATAGAAAGTCTCTGCTAATGCAAGAAACATCTATTACTGGTCCATTCACTTCCTCATCCTCTCTAATTCCAACCACTACAAAGGCAAACTACAAAAGTTGGCCAAATTAGAGCTCAGTATGTCTGCAGGAGGTGATTTTCGTATCAATAAAATATGAGTTATATCAACCAAGATACTTATTGTACAGACTTTTGTGTGAAAAAAGAAAAAATATGTTGGAGAAAAAGAGCAAGCTATTCGAAGAATACAAATGGGCTCTAGTCCAAAATAGATACTGCTAAGTCAATTATTGGGAACTTGGAATATTTTTTTCCCAAAGAAACAATATGACACAGGGTGATTGGATTTGTAGGCACCCCAGGGGAGCCTGAGGACCCCATAGGCAGGTGCACTGCGAGCTAATGTTGTCCTTGAATACAATCAGTGCATTTTTGATATGCATGGGAAAGCAAATCCATGCTCCAGTGAGGGAGGGGTCAGGGGTTATCAGGAATCCTTCTGGGTCACCAGGCCAAAGGCACCCCTGGTATATACATATCTATACTAGAAGTATCTCTGCATCTCCTATGCATTCAGCTCTTAATGAAAACCTAAAAAGGGCAGAAGAAAGGGGTCTGGAGACCTATAGGAGGGGGTTCCTTAGAAGTAGAAGAGACTAGGGGACTCAGTAGCCTCAAGGGGAAGAAAGATTTGGAATAAAGGGAATTAGGAGGGATAGGCTGGGGGAAGAAGTCCTAGAACCACTGTCCAGGGGATCTGATGAAGATTGGGGGCAGGAGGTACTGATGTGTACAAAGTCCTCTAAATCAGGTTTATAGTCAAGTTTGTAAACAAGCAGCCCAGACTTTTGCTTTTTGGGGTTTTTTCCTAACTTAACAGATACCTTGTGTGCTTACAGTATTCCTGAGCCAACATGAATGGAATGGTGAAGTGAGGTTATGAAGATAAATAATAACTCCTCATGGCACTAGAGGACAAGTATCTGCTCACGATTGTTATGGTATAACATAATCCACACTAGAAACTCATCGTATTTTTTTTTAATGAAGGACTAAATAAATATATAAAATCCTTAGAGAGAGAGAGAGAGAGAGACAGAGAGAGAGACAGAGAGAGAGACTCTATAGGTGTTGATATGAAAATACATATATTTTTTAAAGATTTTATTTATTTATTCATGAGAGACACAGAGAGAGAAGCAGAGACACAGGCAGAGGGAGAAGCAGGCTCCATGTAGGGAGCCCAATGTGGGACTAGACCCCGGGACCCCGGGACCCCGGGATCACACCCTGGGCTGAAGGCAGGCACTAAACCGCTGAGCCACCCAGGCGTCCCTGAAAATATATTTTTAATAAAACACATATATGTGTATTTAAGATACATTGTTAAATGCTAAAGGCTAAGGGCCAAACAGTATGTGTTTTAAAAACTGGAAACATAGTCCTATATAAATATGTACACTCGATTTATAATATATTTCTTTTTTTAAGATTTTATTTATTTATTCGTGAGAGACAGAGAGTGAGAGAGAGAGAGGCCGAGATACAGGCAGAGGGAGAAGCAGGCTCCATGCAGGGAGCCCAATGCAGGATTCGATCCCGGACCCAAGGATCATGACCTGAGCCAAAGGCAGGCGCTCAACCGCTGAGCCACCCGGGTGTCCCTATAATAGATTTCTAAAAGGGTATTAGCTGTGGTTACCTCTGAGGCATGAGAATAAGTGGTGGTAAGAGGCAGAGAAACAAATTTTACTGTTTTATCCTTCTATACTGTTTAAATTTTTCTCACAAGCAAGAATGACTTTCATTCTTTTTAATTGTGGTAAAATATACATACCATAAACTTCCCATCATTATGTATACAGTTCAGTGGCATTAAGCTGTGCAGCCATCACCACCGTCCGTGTCCAGAACATTTTTCCTCTTCCCAAACTAAAACTCTACACCCATTATGTAATGTCCCATTCTCCCCTTCCACGAGAACGATTTACAACTTACAGAACGAACATAGAGAAACTTTCCACACCAAACACCCATACTAAATTAACTGCTAACAGTGCTACCTTTAGAAGTGATAAACTTGCCTAATCACTTATGATAGATGTAATTTGATAATAAATCCATGCTGTGAAATCAGACTAGCAAGCAGGTTTTGTAGGTTCTGTTGAAATAATAATCAGACTCTGTTTCTGAAACAGGAAATTCCATAACACAATATCAGATTGAGTATTCATCTGTATACTATTAATGTATGTAATTTATTAATCATCCTTGATGGGATTTTTATCCACCTCCTAATTGTCCGGACTCTCAATCATTGCAACATCCGTGCATTTGGAACCTCCAAACACCACAAAACTGAAGTATCAGGATGCTAATATATATCCTGAACACTTCACTCACCCTTCCTGGATCCTTTTCCCCCTTCCCCCTTCCTAATTACAGTCAGTAATGAGTCCATCAAGAGAGGAGTCCTTTTATTTCCACAAATTGGTGCCAATTTGCTCTGAAGACAGGACCAACATATGACATATACTACATGTGTTCATGTTCCAGGTGAGAGGGGAGGACAAGCCAGATAGGAATGGGCAAGCTGGGTGGGCGTGAGATGGGTAGGAAGTAGAACAGAGGAAGGGGCTGGGGAGGCCCAGATGGCAGGAGCACTGCCACAGGCATGCGGAGCACGAATATGGGGAGGGGCAGTGCTCCTGAGCAGGAGATGCCAAGATCTAACCAAGAGTCCAGAGAGTGGAGAAGACAAAGATTAGCATTCAGAGAGGTCTCTGCCGAGAAGGTGCCTGGGATGGCAGGTTATTTGGTTCATTCTGATCTACGACACATTACCGAGCCAGGGTCACTCCAAAGGCAAGACAATAATGTGAATGTTCTCAGGATGTTTTGGTCTCCATTGGTCTGTAAGATACAAAGTGAGGGGCAGCCCGGGTGGCTCAGTGGTTTAGCGTTGCCTTCAGCCCAGGGCATGATCCTGGGGACCTGGGATCAAACCCTATGTCGGGCTCCCTGCATGGAGCCTGCTTCTCCCTCTGCCTGTGTCTCTGCCTCTCTCTCTGTCTCTCTCATGAATAAGTAAAATCTTTTTTTAAAAAGGCTCCAGAAGGATTAATACAGCAGAAGGAAAATTATCTGCAGAGAGTCTGGGAAAGTAATAATAAAAATAATAATAACAAACTGAGGGTTGCTGGAGGGGAGGTGGGTGGGGGATGGGTAACTGCAGGATGGGCATGAAGGAGGATACTCGATGGAATGAGCACTGGCTGTTATATGCAACTGATGAATCACTAAATCCTACCTCTAGGATTAACTAATAATACACACTGTATGTTAATAAATTGAATTTAAATAAGATAAAATTTTAAAATAAATAAATAATAATAATAACAATAGCTAATCATGCCTTGAGTGTGATATTATTTGCCAGGGCATTATTCTTAGTGTGAGGCATATATTAACTCACTAATCCTTTCAAAACCCTGAGAGGTCAGGATATTGGTATCTCCATTACAGATGAGGAAGGTGAGTTATTTATTGAGAAGGGTGAGGGGATATTCTGTATTCTAGCACCATATGGAGAAAAACACTAGATCGTGGAACAGAGATTTTCTGGTCACTCAAGACGTATAGTCTGTTGTTGGGGAGGAGTGATCCAAGGGATTCATCACAGCCAACATGACCCATCCAGGAGGCCATCAATTTTCCTTTGCTCTTATTCTTTTTTTTTTTTTTAAAGATTTTATTTATTTATTCATGAGAGACACACAGAGAGAGAGAGAGAGAGAGGCAGAGACATAGGCAGAGGGAGGAGTAGGCTCCATACAGGGAGCCCCACGTGGGACTTGATCCCTGGATTCCACCCAGGATCAGGCCCTGGGCCAAAGGCAGCCCTCAACTGCCAAGCCACCCAGGCGTCCCCTTTTGCTCCTATTCTATTCCTTCCTGGAAATTATTTGAATAAAAATTCTGCTTTCCTGGGACGCTTACTAGTGAAAAGAATATCCTGGGCACCAGAAAGGAATATTTGCCAACACAAACTGGTAAGTTAATATCTCAGCTTATACGTCAGTCTCTTGTGAGCGCCCTAAACCTAGGTGATGAAAGTTAACCCCAGAAAGTCTTCAAAGATGCAACAACTCCTGAACTTCCAAGCTTAGGAACTGGGCCAAAGTGGCCTCATCTCAGAGGGTCTTGTCTGGGATGATGTCACTATTTCTATCTAGAGACATTAACTCGCCAAATTTAGTATTAATTCAGCTCTATTCTTTCTTTGCTCACAGTTGTGGCCCATCCCAAACCTGCCTTTTCACTTGTATTTGTAGTAATAAGTCTGTTTTGTCGCATATGCCTGCCTATTCACCACCAAAGATGAAGGGATCCATCCCCTGGGCCCAGGATAAGAGAAAATCACAGAGGGCTGGGTTTAAGACTTAGATGAACAAACAAATAAAAGGAGATAATGGGAATTTAAGGAGCAATCAACACAGAGTAGTGTCCTGCAAATTTTTGTCTTGAGTGTCTAGAATTTAGATTTATCACCAGGTTTCAAGAGCTTATTTTAACTGAAGACAGATTCAACATAGAGCATACCTCCATGCCCCAAAGCCATGTGTTGCGATCTATGAACATAAAGCAAGCAAGACCTAAAATCCACATTCTACAGACCTCAAAAGCCTCACATTCTACAGAGGGGTTATTTCTGTTTCTTTCCCCCAACAAGACTAGGAAGATGTTGTATACAATCCATAAATTCTTCAGTTCACTTAAATTTGGGTAGTTTCAGTTCAATGAAATAACCACAGAGCTTATCGACACACTCAACTGATTCTCTAACTCATTATTTCTGTGTTTGTTTGGCCACCAAGTTCTTAAAAAAAAAAAAAAAAGGTTTGGCAAGGTAATAAAGGTTAAAGAAGGAAAAAAAATATCCCCAAGACTTGTCTTTCTGCCACATAAATGTTTCCCGCCTTACTCTTTTGTGTATGAAAACTAGGCACGTGCAGATACCTGCTAACAGAAACTCTAAAGCAATGCAGGTAAATGTTAGCGGGTGCTTTTCATCTCATCTCATTGCCTTTTCCCTCCTATTTCTGTTGAACCACACAGCCTGAAACTTATTTTTCCAGAGGCTCCTAAATAGTTTATAGTCTTCAGCATAGTTTCATTGATCATCTACGAGGAACCAGGCACTACTTTTAAATCCCCTAATAACAATAATTCCTATAATGTTAAGAGCATGCACTTTGGAGACCAGAGGTCTTGACGTGAATCCCAGTTCTACCAACTAGTAGTTCTATGAATTTCTCATCCATCTCCTCATTCGTAAAATGCATTATGATCCTAATAATCCCCATCCTGACTACCCTCATGAGAGTACATGAGTTGTTTTCTATAGATAGCAAACTATTGGTACCTCAAGATAACATTGCTGACACCATCTTTAAAAAAAAAAAAAAAAAAAAACACACAGGTAAGTCACAGACATCATTCTACGTTCCTTTTCAGCACCAAAGCCAGTAAAGAGTGTCCTATGGCTTATCAGGAACTAAGGCTTAGAGAACTTGTCTCTTACAGCTGTGCTACTTCTTTGCCATGTCCTAATCCCTAGAAAGTCTTTGTCAGAAATGTAGATGCTGTTATGGTTTCTGGGGTTGTGTGATCAGAAAATGTGCTCCAAGGTAGCCAACTGCTGAAGAAACTCATGAAGAATTGACACTTGAAAATTCTACAGAACTTTATAACTTGGGGAAAAACGCTCATGGTTCAGATGGAACTTGGTTGCATTAGAAAGCACATCCTCACCACCAGGGCCACACTGTGACCTTCATGAGCCCTAGACAATTTTGGGTTGTGTGCCCCTTCCTCCATGAAAAAAAAAAATTATATTTTATGACTATCTTAGTAGAAAGACAAATATGATCCAGGCAGGATTCAGGATGATTATATATTCACTATTATTATATTGTTTCTTTTAAAAGAAATTAAAACATTTTCATGAGCCCTAAAAATATCATGGGCTTTAGACACTGGGTCAGCTGTGTCAAAGGGACAAGTCGGTCCTGCTCACTGATACAGATGTCCATCCCTGGACCCCTGCCCCCTTTCCAGCCATATCCCCCAGTGCTCTGCCTTCATCCACTCTATGCCAGTCCACCTGGCTCTCCTTGCTGGAACGGAACACACTCAGTAGAGCTCCGTTCCGATACCTGAGACCCCTTGGGGTTCCCTTGGCTTTTCCTCAAATCTTTGCAAGTCACTCAGGTCTCAGCACACATGTCACCACCTCAGAGAGGCCTCCCCTGATCACCCTGACCATCCCAGCCACTCACCCTCCCACTCCCTATTTCTGTGGGACTTAAATGTCATTTCTTTGTTTTTTGTTGGCCTCTCATGCTAACATGATATAAGGAATATAAATTATATGAAGGCATGGAAATGATTTGCCTTGGTCATTGTCGTAACACCAGGCCCTCAACTACAGGAGGCTCTCAATAAACATTTCTGGAATAAATAAGTGAGTGGTTAGACTATGGAGATTTCTTGGCATGCTCAAAGAATAGGGGAACAAACTGGTGCCTCCCATTTTGTTCTTTCATTTTTATAAACAAGTCTAGACTAAGCCGACTAAGACAGACACCTTGAGGGGTTAGTACCCAGTGCTGTGTTGGGGGGCGGTAGGGAGGCAAGAACTTCTGCACATATATCCACACAGACTCATATGAGAGAGCAGGAATTTCTCCTACCTGAACTCTCAAGGTCCTTTAAGAAATCTCATTGAGCAAGTATCTGTTAGATGCCTGCTATGGATCAGTCACCATGTGAGAAGAGGATTGCTTCTGCCCTCAAAGGATACAATGAAAAGGCAACTGGATGGAAAGTTGAAGACTAGAAATTACCTTGAATGGACATATATTTCACTGCCTGATTTCAGGCAGGACACAGGACGGTGTTAAAGACTGAGAGAAGGAAAAAAAAAAAAAAAAGACTGAGCGAAGAGTGGCTTTAGGGACTGCGGAGGACATGTGTTGTTTGCCAGCATGCTTCTTTTGGTAAGAGCACGCCTACTATCTTTTGAGGAATTACCTCTTTTTCCATCATGTATGAATTTGGTGGGATTTTCATTCAAGGTTCCCAGCCCTCTTCTCTGAGAGGGGTGGTCATGTGAGCCAATCAGTCTTTCTCCAGGGGCTTGAATTTTAAAGTGACATAAGGGTGGCAGAGAGGAGGGGTACCTGGGAGGCTCAGTGGTTGAGGGTCTGCCTTTGGCTCAGGGCATGATCCCAGAGTCCTGGGATTGAGTCCTGCATCAAGCTCCCAGCAGGGAGCCTGCTTCTCCCTCTGCCTCTCTCTGTGTGTCTCTCATGAATAAATAAAATAAAATCTTCAGGGAAAAAAAAAAAAAAGAGTGGCAGGGAGGAAGGGAGAGTTGAGGTATCCATCTAGCCCAGTAGTGGCACATTCACAGAACCATGGATTAGTTCCTGCCTCCAAGAACCCCACAAATACCCCAAAATCCTTCTTTTTAGGAAGAAGGATATTGAGCCTGGTTCTCCAATGTTCCTTGATTTTGTGAACCTCCTCTCAACTACTCTTCCATTTAGGAAAGCCAGAGTCTTTCCTGCGAAGACCTCTGACTAATGCAGTGGAAGAGGTGCTGGACTGGGATCATTAGACCCCAATCTCTCTTCCCTTTTGAGGTTCAAAATTATTAGTACTTTTTTTGATGAGCTGTTATAATCTCCACTGGACCACAGAGGAACTCACCCTAATGGAGGATCAGTAGACTGGGTCTCTAGGTGTAGCTAATCCAAATGATCAGTCTCTTTGAGCCTGAGCTTTCTGAGACCTCAAAGAGAGATCATCACTACTCGATAAGCATCCCAAGGCTATTGGGAAGTCAAAAAGAGCTAGTAAGTTAGCTGGTCTATGTGTCAAGTAGGCCCCTAGGAAGCAATTGCTGAGGCAGAGTTAGGAGGACAAGTGATTTATTTAGAGGTAACACCTCTGCAAGATAAAAGGGGGGAAAAGCAGAACCAGGCAGAGTCTTCAGACCACAATGTGCAATCTCGTTATAACCTAATGATGGTGGAAATCTATATATGCATAAAAAAACAAGGAATCTCTTGGGGGAAAGAAGTCCAGACCCCAATCTCTTCCCTTTCAAGGTTCAAAATTATTAGTACTTTTTTGATGAGCTGTTATAATCTCCACTGGACCACAAAGGGGAACTCACCCTAATGGGGGGGACTCTACCCTGGTGCCCCAGGCTCACTACTAGATCTGTGGATGTTTGAGGAGAGGGTGATTCTAGCATTGCTTGAGCTACCTTAATTCAAAGCAGAGTCTCAATTTCCAGGGCCCTGATCAATGAATGATCTAGCTGCCAAATATTTGGGCTTTAAATGTTTTTAATTTTTAAAAGCACATCATAAGGAATATAGTCAATAATATTGTAATCATGTATGGTGACAGAGACTACACTTACTGTGATGAACATTCAGCAATGTATAGAATGACTGAATCAATATGTTGTGCACCTAAAACTAATATTATATGTCAATTATATTTCAGTAATAAATTTTTAAATGTTTTTAATTTTAAAAAAATCTCCTCAGCACTGATTCCTTTCTAGCTCTACCCTCAGATAGGCAGAGACAACCAAAGTTAAAGACAAATTAGGAGACTAAAAAACCAACAATTTAACTTAAATGAAAAAATCATTTTTAAAAAAATTATTAAAGTCGTTCTTTTAAATCATTTTAAACCCATTTAAGTTTGATTTGCTAATGTGTTGATAAAATTATTTTATTTATCTCTAAAACAAAGCAAAGATCCTGGATAGGAAGCCGAAGTATGAAGGATTTCTCCTGGCCCATGTGAACCGGGCAACACAAATGAAAACACTCTGAAAAGGGGTCATGCTTTTTTCAAAAATATGATTTGTAGAGTAACAAAATAAAGGGATAGGGGTTTGGGAAGGGAGGGATTTTTTTTCTTTCCCAAATTGCCCTAGCATTGACACTAGGAAGATTAACATTTGATTCTAAGTGACCTTAGAATCCACTTATTTGTCATCTTGGAAACAATAGGTTAACAGTTTTCAAAATAACTGAACAATATAAACAAACAGCTGCTTGGACTAATCTGGGATCTACCGCTGCCATGAAGTCACCTCCAGGACATTTCGAAAAAGGTTTTTTTTTTTAAATCTCCTGACAGCATGAAAGGCCTTGCCTGAAAATTGACTGGTGTGTAAAAGGAAGCCATCATTCACACTAATGGGTCCTTCAACTTGCTCTCCCTGTACTCATAGCTGCCCTAGAGCTGAAATGTGAGGCTTCTTAAACCCCAGGATGGGCGAAAGAATTTCATCACCCTCCCTAGGCACTTGGCGTAGACTTCTTCCTAAGTAGATTTTCTTCAGGTTTTCATCACAGACTCCTATAATCACTAAAATAAAGTGCCCAGTTTCTAAGCATCTGAAAAGTGCTGACAAATATGCACCTCCAATGAGTAGGGTGTTAAATCCTCTTCCCCACATCTCTGCCTCCCCACACCCATACCCAGCAATAGCCATGCATGGTGCATTGACTCAATCCATCTCTCATTCAGAGTGCTACTCTCAGCTTGTTTTCTCTCCCCCTGCCCCCCACCACAGTCATGTGTACACAATTTGAATCATATCCCAAAGTTGAACCAACAGACTAGGATGCTCAACATTTTTATTTATCTACTATTATTTCTCAAGTCTGGAAAATTTCAAGTGTTCATGAATTTTTCCCTGGAGAAGAAAAATTCTCCATAACCACAGACAGGTTTCATAATCACTCCAAGGAAATGACAAGTTCTTCTTGAGAACAATTCTTTTTTGCTTTCTGAAATTTGAGGTGAGAAATTTCATTTTTTTTTTTTTTTTTGGCCAAACCACAAAAATGGATGATGTCATTCTTATACCACAAGAACTGGGAGGTACGTTCTCATTTCCAACACAAGTTATTAAATTCTGTATAGTATTAGGGAGAAAAATGACAGCAAGGGTGAGAACCACATTACAGCTATTGTTTATGCTGAATCATACGTATTCCTACATTTCTCCCTTCGGTGTTTTCTTCCTAAAAGTGTTAAGGGAATATTTGGGGCTTTTTTTTTTCTTTGTATCATTTCCCCCTCAGTTGGGAGCTGCTAGCTTGTTATAGAGATTGGCACCAAAAAAAAGCAATCTGCTTTCCGAAAATAAAGATTTGACCTCTTCAGCTGCATTTGTAACAGAGATGGGTCCCCAGACATAACATGGAAAACTGTACCCGTAATGTAATAAAATATCTGCTTAAAGGTCCTTTGATTTTTTTTTTTTTTTTTTTGTCAGTTAACCTTTTAAGAACTTAGAGACTTTATATGGAATTACTGGATCAGGGGCACCTGGCTGGCTCAGTCAGTAAAGCATGTGACTCTTGATCTCAGGGTTTAAGTTTGAGCTCCAAGTTGGGTATAGAGATTACTTAAAAATAAAATATTTTCAAAAAATTGTTGAATCATTATATGGTACACCTGAGACTAATATAATACTGCATGTTAATTATATTTCACTTAAAAGAAAAGAACCTGCAGGCATTATGGTCCAGCCAGATATTGCCACTGCAGATATAAGGAAGCTGAGGACCAAAATGTTGAGCTAGCTTTTCCCAAGACCACATGGCTAATTAGAGATGGAATTAGAATCTCAATCTTCCACATTTATTCTTATTGTGTAAGTATAATGGCAGTTGAGAAAGCTATATTATTTATTTATTTATTATTTATTTATTTAAAGATTTTATTTACTTATTCATGAAAGACGAAAGAAAGAAAGAAAGAAAGAAAGAAAGAAAGAAAGAAAGAAAGAAAGAAAGAAAGAAAGAAGAGAAAGAAAGAAAGAAAAGAAAGACACAGAAAGTGAGGCAGAGACATAGGCAGAGGGAGGAGAAGCAGGCTCCATGCAAGAACTCAATCCTGGGAATCCAGTATCATACCCTGAGCCAAAGGCAGAGGCTCAACTGCTGAGCCCCCCAGGCGTCCCAGAGAAATTTACATTTATGAAGTGGAATTTAATATAGACTTTTATATTCAAAGAAATGCTTAACTACTATTTTCCATGTTTAATCCTATCATCTTTTTTCTTCAATATTAGCATTTCTATAACATTATCTATCTAGAGTCTGTCTTCACCTTTGTTGCAAAGTAGATAAACTTGGGGAAGTAAATTTAAGTGTAATATGCTGAAGAGGTATTAGACTCAAGGAAGAATATGAAAGAAAGTGTAATTGAATATGGGATCGACCAGACAGGCAATAAAGCACTAAAAATTACAGACCCCTCAATGATGTGGAACTTGACTCTTCACCACTTGAGTGACGATTGCACCTATACACTTGCTTCCAAAGAACAGAATAAGTAAAGGAGGATTAGTAATTTTACATTGGAGAGATCTGGAAAACACCACCTCACTCTGTTATCAAGATTTACCATCATGTTGCTAGCATGTACTCCTTTCTTTTTTAAGATTTTATTTATTTATTCATGAGAGACACAGAGAGAGAGGGGGGCAGAGACACAGGCAGAGGGAAAAGCAGGCTCCATGCAGGAGCCCGAGAAAATAGAGAAATAAAAGTAAATATAGGGTGCTGGTGGTTCAGTCAGAAAAGCATGTGACTCTTGATCTCAGAGTCATGAGTTGGAGCCCCACGCTGGGTGTAGAGATTATTTAATAAATAAAATTCTTTTTAAAAAGTACAAAAGTGAAAAAAGATGGAATAGATAGAACAAATAAAATATAAATAGTTAAATGAAAGATTAAAACCTAAATATATCTGTAATCACATTAAATAAAAATAAATGATATATGAAAAGGCAAAGTTGGCTAGATTTTTTTATTAAAATTACTTTTTAAAATTAATTATATATTGTTTATAAGAGTTGTATCTTAAATATAAGGATAAAGAAAGTTTAAAAATAAAAGGATGAAAAATATGCTATTAAATTTTAACCAAAAGAAACGGGTATGATTATAATAATATAAGGCAAAGTAAATTTTAAGACACAAAGTCACTGCTAAAGATAAACAAAGAACATGATAAAAGAGTCAATCCAACAGTAAGATATCATAATTTCTAATTTTTTTTTAATTTCTAATTTTTATGTATCTAATAGAATAGCCACAAAATGTAAAAAGGAAGAAAAGGAACAATAAGGGAACAATAGACAAATAACAATTATAGAGAAGACTTTAGCACACCATGCTTAGTAAATAATGGAACAAGAGGACAAGAAGAAAGTCAGTGAATATATAGATTTGAATAGCATTATTTAAAAATCTTTCCTAAGTGACAATATAAAATACCACACCAATAATGCAGAGCACACATACTTTCGACATGCATATGAACTATTCCCCAAGTTAACCATGTGCTAGGTCATAAAGTGAGTCTCAACAAATCTTAAAGGACTGAAATAACATAGCGTATGTTCTCCTGCTACACTGGAATAGCTAAATTAGAAAGCAATAATAAGAAGACAGAAATTTTGCAAATATTTAAAAATATTAATACACATCTAAAATATTTAATAATGAAAGAAAAATAATAACAGAACCCTAAAAATATTTTGAATTAATGAAAATGTGACTTATCCTAAGTTGTAGAATGCAGCTAAACGTCATACTTAGAATTAAATGTATGTAAATAAATATATAGGAAGAAAGGCTGAAAAATCAATGTCTTAAGAATCTACCCCCAAGAAATTCAAGAAACAAAAATAGCAGGTTAAACTCAAAGAAAATAAAAAGAACAAAGACAAAAGCAGAAACATATAATAGAGAGGATTAGAAAAAAGCAAATATTTGTTCTTTGCAAAAAAATATTAAAATTGCAAGACTATGGTCACACTAATCAAGAAAAAGAGAGAAAAGATACAAATTAGTGATGTCTGAAAAAGGATTTACCACTACATGTTTTTTAAATATTTAAAAGATAGAAAGAGAATACTACAAAGTATTTTATGTCAATTGATGTGAAATTCTAAACAAAATAACTTCTAAGAAAGGAAGAATTTACTAAAACTAATACAAGAAAAAATAAAAAACCAAATAGTACTTTTTGTAGTAAACAAGTTAATAAAAAATTAAATTTGTGATTAACAACTTTGTGCCCTCATATATTCTTCCAAGCATTTAAGAAATTCTCATATCATTATTATTATTATATTTTATTTTAATATTATTCTAATATTATTATTATATTTACTCTTTCATAAAATCTTCCAGAGAACAGAAAGGAAGGGAAACTTCCTAATCAATTTTGTAAGACTAGCATAATCCTCATATAAAAATGAGGTAATAACATTGCAAGAAAAGAAAATCACAGTGAAATCCCTCACAAACATAAAAGCAAAACATCTTTTTTTAAAAAATTTATTTATGATAGACACAGAGAGAGAGAGGCAGAGACACAGGCAGAGGGAGTAGCAGGCTCCATGCCGGGAGCCCAATGCAGGACTCGATCCCGGGTCTCCAGGATCACGCCCTGGGCCAAATGCAGGCACCAAACCGCTAAGCCACCCAGGAATCCCAAAGCAAAACATCTTAAACAAAATATTATCAAATTGAATACAGCAATGTATGAAGAAACAATGAAGTGGAATTTAAATGATGAAAAAGAGCATTTCAAAAAATTCGACACCCATTCATTTTAAATAAAATAAGGCTGAGCACATTAGGAATAAAAAATAATGTCCTTTATCTGATAAAAGTTACATATAAAAATTCTGAAGCAAACATCATATTTGACAATAAAATGTTGAAAGTCTTCCCCTAAGAAACAAGGATGCCAACTATCATCACTTCTACTTAACATTGTATTTAAGATCCTAGACAGATCAATAAGGAAAGAAAACAAAATGAAATAATAGGAAATGATGTACTTGGGGTATTGGGGTGTGGGTGGCTCAGTCGGTTGAGCATCTGCCTTTGGCTCAGGTCATGTTCTTAGGGTCCTAGGATCGAGCCCTGTGTTGGGCTTCCTGCTCAGTGGGCAGTCTGTTTCTCCTTCTGCCTCTGCTGCTCCCCCTTCTTGTGCTCTCTCACACTTTCTCTCTGTCAAATAAATAAATAAAATCTTTTTTAAAAATAAAGAATTAATGTACTTATGTACTCATAAAGAAAAACCCAAAAGAATCCACAGAAAAACTATTAGAATTAAGAAATGAATCAGTAAGATCATTGGATAAAATGTAAAGAACATCAACTATATTTCTAAATAGGATTTTTTTTAAAAGATTTATTTATTTATGACAGACATAGAGAGAGACAGGCAGAGACACAGGCAGAGGGAAAAACAGGCTCCACATCCGGAGCCCGACGCAGGACGCAGGACTCAATCCTGGGACTCCAGGATCGCACCCTGGACCAAAGGCAGGCGCCAAACCGCTGAACCACCCAGGGATCCCCTCAACTATATTTCTAAATAAACAGTTGTAATAGCAACCAAGGAAATTAAATACTAGAAATAAATCTATCAAAAGATATGTAAGACATTTAGGTGAAAAACTGCAAGGCTATACTGTAGAGAGAAGTTTTGTAAGACCTACATAAATGAAGCAATATACCATGTTCATGTGTCACAAGGCAATGTTGTTAGGACGTTGACTCCACCTAAACGGATCTGCAGAGTCAATGCGATTCTAATCAAACTCCAGCAGGAGTGTTTATTTGTTTGTTTGTTTGTTTGTTTTTCTCCCAATAGAAATAATTTCTATATATTTCCTTGTATAGAAACGTAAAGAATCAAAAATAGCCAAGACAATCTTGAAAAAAAATGAAGCAAGAGAACTTACTCTAATCAATCAGATATCAGTACTTAATAAAGAGCTACAATAGAGACGCCTGGATGGCTCACCGGTGGAGCACCTGCCTTTGTCCCAGGGCGTAATCCCGGCATCCCAGGATTGAGTCCCACATCAGGCTCCCTGCGTGGAGCCTGCTTCTCCCTCTGCCTGTGTCTCTGCGTCTCTCTCTCTCTCTCTCTCTCTCTCTCTCTCTGTTTGTGTCTCTCATGAATAAATAAATAAAATCTTAAAAAAAAAAAAAACCTATGCTTCCGTTTTGTTCAGAAAGAATAGAAACAGGAGAAGAATGGAAAAAAATAAGAGAGGGCTGGCTCAAATACCTGGAAGAAGAAAAAAATTACCAAAGGGAAAAAAGTGAAGTCTTAGAAGCCCAGCTGGACAGAATGGACATATGAGCAAAGAAGAAGATGCACTCTGGTCTAATGGCTCTTTGGAAGGAAATTCAAAACAAAAGCAGATCATAAAGATTACTGGGGCCAATAGTCTAACAAAGGAAAGAAAGCAAGATTTTGGAGGACAGACTGGAAAACTGCCTTCATAGGACCTGAAGTTCAGGAAACTACTGGGAAACATTCTCTTAAAACTTCAGATAAAATGCCTATTATAAGCACCCATGAGCGATGATCCTTTAAATGTTATGACATCCATACCAAGTGTGTGCATATAAATTGGGCATATCTGACAGGAAACATTGAAGAATATCAGAATAAAACATTCAAGAAATTATTGGGTAACTTTCAGGGTATACAGTTGTTATAGATAAGTACATAGGTTTTGTCTGCACCCTAGGGAAACATGCTGAAGAAACATGTGGAGGGCACCTGGGTGGCTCAGTTGATTAAGTGTCAGCCTCAGGTCATGATTCCAAGGTCTTGGGACAAGCCCTGCTTCTCCCTTTCTCCCTCTCCCCCCTGGTCATATTCTCTCTCTCTCTCTCAAATAAATAAAATCTTTAAACTGAAAAAAAAAAAAAAAAAAAAGGAAAGAAATCTGTGGAATCAGGACTCCAAGGACAAGCATACCAAGGATGGGACGTATTCATGGGACTCCAGAATAATAACAGATTGTGTCCAGGCTTGGGTTAGATATTGGTCTGCTGAGTGGGATCATCTAATCCAGAAGGTAAGGTAGACAAAATGTGTTTGAGCAGGATGCCTTTGACAGACCCCACACTCACTGATTTTATATCTCTCTCTATGGGAGATGCCACAAGCAATAATCTGGATTGTAAAGGAATGTATAAGAAAAAGAATGATCTGATCCATAAAGCATTGAAAAAGTGAAAAAAGGGAACAAAATTCCAGCACACGGAGCTAGCCCACCTGGGTTACAGAAGGAAAGGGACCAAGTTAAAAATTGGCTTAGAGAAATATTAGTTAACACAGAAGAATGTTATTGGACCTCTAAAAATTTTCTCTTCCACAAAAGCAATGAGAAAACTGGTAATAATTGTCAGAATCACTTCTGTGGTTAAATTTTTTCCTAAGTATTTTATTCATTTTGATGTTATTATATATGGAATTATTTCTTAATTTGATTTTCAGGTTGTTCATTGCTAGGGTATAGAAATGCATAGATTGTTTTATACTGACCTTGTATCCTACAGCCCTACTGAACTTGTTTATCAGCTCTAATAGTTCACAGATTTTTTTGTAGATTTCTTTGGATCCTTAGGATTGCAGTCTCTGCAAATAGAAATGGATTTACTTCTTCCTTTCAAATCTGAATTCCTTTTATTTTTTAATTTTTAAAAAAAATAAATGGTTTTAAATGGTAAATTTTAATTTTTAAAATGGTTTTGCCAAATAACTCTGGCTAGAACCTCGATTAGAATATTAAATAGCAAAAAAAAAAAAAAAGAATATTAAATAGCAGTAGTAAAACTGCTTTTTCTTGTTTCTGATCTTTAAAAAAAGCTTTTAGTCTTTCTTTGCATATGATGTTAGCTGTGGGTTGTTTAAAGGTTGGGGGGAAAAAAAAGGTTGGGGAAGTTCCCTTCTATTCATAGTTTTTTTAATGTTTTCATCTTGAATGGGTGTTGGATATCATAAAAATTTTTTCTGTATTGAGATGATCATGTGGTTTTTGTCTTTTACTCTACTAATGTGGTATATTACATTGATTGAACTAGGAATCAGAAAACTTCCCACATATAAAAGCCCAAGACCAGATGGCTTCAATGGTGAATTCTTCCAAACATTTAAAGAATTATCACCAGTTTGTCACAAATTCTTCCCAAAAATAGAATAGGAGGGAACACTTCACAAATTATTCTATAAGGCTAGTATTACTTGATACCAAAAAACTAGACAAAGACATCACAAAAAAAAAAAAAACAACTATAGACCAAACCTCTTTTGATATAGATGCAAAAATCCTCAACAAAATACTAGCAACAGAGTTTAGCAACAGATAAGTATTGTTATGCACCATGACCAAATGGGATTTATCCAAGGAATGTGAGGTTGGTTCATATATGAAAATCAATCAATTTGCCTCTTTAACAGAAGATTTCTTTCAATTGAATTTATTTTCATGGGTCATGAAATAATGGCTGGCATCAACGGACAGGGATCCTGGCAAGACAAAGCTAGAATTTTTTCCACTGAGTATCTGCCATGGCCATTGGCAAAACTGGGTCCTAGGTTCTGGGAACATCATTTTGCTTGAAATAAACTGCTGTAGGGCTGAGGATTTGCTTATTTTCTAAATTTCATGGATGTTGGCTATTGCTGTAACAATCTTGTATATATATTAATTATTTGGACTAAAAAAATTTTTTTAATAAAGGTAGGTACATGAGAGCCTCCACAGTGAATTAACACAACTTCTGAGGCCATGAAGACTTTGGCTTCTGAAGCAGAAAAACTCAACTTACTAATAACAGAATAGAATAAGAGATCAGAAAGGACAGATTTTGGATTTAATTTCTTTATACTTGAACCTCACTGAGCTCAATTATTAAGGAATTTCATTTTTGGACTTAAATTTCTTCCTAAAAGACTGATAATAGGGCCTAGTTTTATTTAAATTTGGGGCACTTTATCATTGGAGTATCCTTATGTGGGTATTTTATCTTATTATAGAACCTCTATATTGGATAGATGTACACAGACATAATTTGAGTTGGGAAATAGAATAAGAAGTGAGATTTCAGCCTTAGATTTTTTAATGATTGTCCATCTTAACCGACTAAACCACCCAGGCACCCCCCCCTTATGACTTTATGACTTTATTAATAACATTTTTCTTTTCTCTAGCTTATGTTATTGTAAGAATACAGTATATATCATACAAAATATGTATTAATTGACTATTGTAAGGCCTCTGGTCAACAGTAGCCTATTAGTAGTTAAGTTTTGGGGAGTCAAAGTTGTATGTGGATTTTTGACTGTGTGGGGGTCCATTCCCCCAAGTCCTCAGTCATTCAAGGGTCAACTGTACTATTTCTTTAAGGATAAAACCCAAACTCTTCAGTACTGTTTTCTAGACCCCTCAAATTTGTCCCCACCACCACCACTACCCCCATCTCTGTCTCTATAGCACACTTGTTGGCACACACAAACATACAGAACCAGCTCCAGGTCCTGAGATCTGCACTCCTTTATTTATTTATTTATTTATTTATTTATTTATTTATTTATTTATTTATTAAGATTTTACTTATTTATTCATGAGAGACACACAGAGAGGGAGGCAGAGACACAGGCAGAGGGAGAAGCAGGCTCTATGCAGGGAGCCCAACCCAGGACTCAATCCCGGGACTCCAGGATCACGCCCTGGGCCAAAGGCAGGCGCTAAACCACTGAGCCACCCAGGGATCCCCTGCACTCTTAGCATCTAAGTTCTTTGCACCTTTTTGATCTGCTGCATTAAATATAATGTTTGTATCTTGCCCTCCACATGGTTTACTCCCTTGTATGCTTCAGTTCTCAGAAATCAGTTTCTTTGAGAAAACTTTCCAATATATCCCCTAAATTGGGTCAGCTCTGTCTTTCAAGTGTTCCCATACTATGCTCTGTTCTGTCCTATAACTGTGTGCTGTTGTGTCCCATAGCTCCTAGAATACTGCAAACTCTCCAGGGGCAACACTATGTGCTCTGTCAGAATTATATCCATAGAGGACAACACTGTAGCTGCCACACATAAACACTCAATAAATAATTCTGATTAGATGAATTAATATAAATTGAAGGGGATAGGTTGAAAAATCAGTTAAAGGAGCCTAAGTTAGGAGGATCTCCCTGAATGTTATTAGCAACTCAGATGGAAATCTAAGATGGATCACCTCTGTGGGAGACAGGTACTCAATCCCACAGGATTATCCTTGTGAAAGGCTTAGGAAATTCACTTCAACTGTCCACATGGAAACAAAAAAGGAGTAGAATTTATCTATAGGCTCCAGTTTTCTGGTGGTCAGGGGTGCCCCATGGGTATAAACCCTCTGGCACAGCAGGGTTGTGTATGCATGACTGTTGACTGCATGTCTTTTGACACCCAGTCTATAGCAACACAGAAGTCCCAATCAGGAGTCAAAAGTATGGGAATGTATGTGACTCAGACCCCAATGAAGGCAGTATCAGATTATACCTCCATGCAGCTGGTTGAAACCTGAAGGAATGCATATTGCAGCAATGCCTGGAATAAAGGATAGGAAGACAGGACTTGAGGTGGCACATAAGCCACGTCCAATCCCCCAAATATCCTAATGGCACTCTCCCTCATGGCTCAAATGTCACCTCATTAGAGAGGTCTTCCCCAAGCATTCAATTTGGTATAGTAATCACTACACCTCCCTCCAAGATCCTCCATGCTTAAAATTAAATTGTAAACATGAATTTAACTGATATTCTAATTAGGGAGAATGGACAAAAGGAAAATAGTAAAAAGATCCCAACATGTTAGCCTAGAAGATTATGAACCATCTTGAGGTTTATAAAAAAAACCATGGGCATATGGTTAGCTGATAAGACTTTGCTGAATCCTATTTAATATCAGCTTTAACTCTATAAAACCAGAATATTAATCAGACAGCAGAAAAATAAAACTTTTATTATACATGATTTCCTAACCTGAGTGAAAGATTTTATCACTCGGACAAACAGAAGAAAAGAAAAAAAAAAAAAAAACCTCTTTTCCTGACCCACCTAGGTCCTTTGTAGTTACAGATTTGTCTATCTGAAACCACTGAAATATTATATTTAAAATACATTAAGGCAAACCAGAAGAGACTCTTAACTACAGGAAATAAACTGAGAGTTGCTGGAGGGGAGGGAGTAAGGAGATGGGGCAACTGGGTGATGAGCATTAAGAAGGGCACTTGATGGAACGAGCACTGGGAGTTATATGCAACTGATGAATCACAAAATTCTACCCCTGAAACTAATAATACACTATATATTAACTAAGTTGAATTTAAATTTAAAAAATTTTAAATACATTAAAATCATTTCTCTTTAAGAAAAAAATATTTGTAGAGCTACAGTCTGCAGACAGGTAGGATATGATGGATTCAGAAATAAAAGAAACAGCATGAAAATTTACTGTTTTGATTGAATCTGAGTAATCACACCTCCTATCCCTTTGCTGTAAACAGCTACTACTCAGAAGCCATCAGTGGGAATCAGATTCAATGCCACTTTTAGGGTCTTCGAAGGAGCACTGAGAATACCTCTCAACATTTAGAGAAGGTCTCATTTGAGACAACTGGCATGGGTGACCATCCTACTCTAAAAGCTTCTGGAAAAAAAAGGGGGGGAGGGGGAGGACATTCAAATGCCCCGTTTAGGAAGCTGTATCCATATTGAGAAATAATTCTATTGAGTACGTAACTCAAGCCTACCAAAATCCATGTCCACCATATGCAGACTTAAGAAAGCTATTAAACCCTGTCTGCAGCAGTCTATGTATTTCATATGCATTTTTACATCACCCTGCAGTTTGCATTTTTTTAATGCTACATGATAATCATTTCTTTCATCCTTTCTTGCAAGATTAATTTCCTCTTAACTGCATCTCTGACTCAAAGTTTCCTATGTCCTTTGGTCTGAGGATTCAAGAGGCTAACCAACATGGACTTATATAACAGGACTGATGATTTCTATGTCTGGTATTTCTAAAGTCAGTATGGTCTAGCCCGTGGCTACTACTCAAAGTCTGGTTCCCAGACCAGTGGCCCCAGTAGAACCTGGGATCTTGTCAGAAATGCAGATTCTTGGATCACTCCCCCCACTCCCTACTGACTCAGAATTTGCCTTTTAACAAGATCCCAGGTGATTTCTTATGCGCTGAAGTCTCAGAAGCACTGTTCTAGAAAAAGTACAAAATGGGAGTGCCAACATTGTCCCCAAGACCCTCCAAGGGTTGCTGTTTAAATCTTTTATGCTGTTGATTTTTTCTTATAACCACATTTCTAGCACGAATTAGGAATCGATCTGTAAAAGTTAGTAAAAATACATCTTTCCTGGCTTGAAAGGCTAATAGTTTTTATTTTAATTCTTCAAGAAAAGTTATTTCTTCAAAGTGACATTTACTGTTTGTCAGACAAACGAAGTTCAATATATGTTCCTGGGATCCCTGGGTGGCACAGCGGTTTAGCGCCTGCCTTTGGCCCAGGGCGCAATCCTGGAGACCTGGGATCGAGTCCCACATTGGGCTCCCGGTGCATGGAGCCTGCTTCTCCCTCTGCCTGTGTCTCTGCCTCTCTCTCTCTCTCTGTGACTATCATAAATAAATAAAAATTTAAAAAAAAAACAATATATGCTCCTTTGCATTGTTACCTGTTCATATTGGTCTCTCAGCCCCTAGATTATAAGCCCCCTGAAGGGCAAAGACTAGGTTTTATCTCTCTCTGCAGCCCCGAATCAGCACGTATTCAGATTTTTATAAGCAGTTGTAGACGACTGTTAAAGTAGGCATACCCTTGCATCTTTTGTCCTGAACAAATTAATCCACAGATGCAAAAAGTAGGAGGGCCAACTGCACTTCTCAATTTCGTTGTGGAGAAACAAAGCCAAAATTCTTGTTAAAATCAATAGAGATAAAAACTGTCATTTCCTTTTGCCTTCCCAATCCCATTACTCTACCACAGTGAGAGATGAGATAGTCTCATCACGCTTACAACCAGGCTGTCACTACCCAGGGCGTCTTCAAACTCTTAGAAGATTAAACCATGATTACCTTTTTCCTTAATGGCACACTTTTAAGGATCATACTTTTTCTAAATTTTAGATATATTTTCTATGATAGACAAGTTCTTAAAGATAATCAGTTGCCCTGCAATTTTAATCAGTGCTTATACTAGAGTGCTGGTGCCCTCACAGCCCAGAAATCAAGATCAATTCATTTAGTTTTTCAAACGGCAAGTTCCCTTCTTCATTTTGGTTCCTCTTTCTACTGAATTTCCTGTAGGAGTAGAAGAGGCCATTTTTTACTAAGGAATCTATCTACATACAGTGAGATTGCCTATTTCATGTCTTCTCTTAGAAGCTTTCCATCTTTAAAAAGGGGGATCAAGGGGCACCTGGGTAGCTCAACTGGTTAAGTGACCAACTCCATCTCAGCTCAGGTCTTGATCTCAGGGTCATGAACTCAAGCTCCAGTTGGGCTCCATGCTGGGCCTCGAACCTACTTTTTAAAAAAAGGGTAGGGCGGGATCAATATTTTCCTTCTGTTTATTGTTCTGTATTGTGGTTACAATACAGGGATTTTATTTATTTATTTATTTATTTATTTATTTATTTATTATTTATTTATTTATTTATTTATTTATTTATTTATTTGGGGGGGCCTTCTTTCTACAGATTTCTCTGGAAATCTGTGTTCCAGAGTCCTCTCTGGGAAAGCCTACATATAAAGTCACTTTTTCAAAGTACTTTTCTTAACCCCTTAAAAGCCCTCAAAATGTATTTGCATTTCTCGATAATCTACTCAACCATCCCACTTTTTCAGGTCAACCCATTTGTAAAAAACTTATTAAATATGTTATAGAAATATGTAGATTTACTTCTCTTCTTTTTCTTATTTTTATGTTCCTAGCAAAATACACACACACGCACACACACACACACACACACACACACACAAAGATAATGTAAGCTCTACTTAGGAACACGCTATAAACAAGGAAGTACTGGATTTATTATCACAGCACCTTTCCCTACCATGCAACACCTCTCTTTGCTGATTAAAAAATAATAATAACTCCTTGATTGAATTAGGAAATGTGTCCTCATGCAGGTGATTTTCAAATATCCTTAAGGTTACTGGGACACATCACCATTATACTTCAGGATACAAAAGTCAAACCAACAAGTGCACCATTAGACCCAGATCCCATAAAACTTTTTCAAACCCAGCTATCTCTAATCTTACTGATATTGCTATAGCTCAGGTCCATGGGACTTCCGTGCACCATTGCACGAAACTTCTTACTGTCTTATATTGTGCCTAATTGTTTCATGTGAAACATACTCATCTGTCCCTCATAAGCCATTTGAGAGAAATTAAGAATTTTTTCTTATGCCTTAGCACTCAAGTATCCAGTGCTTATCACCACCTTGAGCCCCTTACACAATTCTATTCGCCTACTATAACCTTGAGCACTTAAACACTTCTTTGTGGATTGATCCATCGATTGGCTTTTACTCTCTGCATAGATAAAGTCAGTATCGATACAGATAATGTAAAACTGAGAGTTGAGGTAATTACCTGGCTAATTAAAGCAAAAGCCAATCATTCTCTCCAGCCTCCATTTCCTCCCACAATAAAACTTGCAAAATCAGGAGACTGGCTGCTCCCAGTATGAATCTACGCACAGTCACTAGTTACTCAGCCCCCTGCCAAAATATTTTTTAAAAGTAGCCAAATAGCACAGAGCTTTGTGAAACACACAGCTCAAGTCTGTAGCTATATTAGAGTCTACCAAAAAAACTTGCACAATATGTGGATGTGTATACGCACATGGGTTTGGAAATTGAGCAATATGTATTATTATATTTATTTATAATCACCTCACTCCAAAAAAGGAATGAAGATGGTATACAGAAGTGTAGAACTCACATCCACATACTTAAAAACACATACACACAGATAATGGCAACTAGTAGGAGGCAATCTAGGCACTACTGAGAATCGATTTTACAGCAAAATTCAAGCTTTTGTTCCTGTTTGATAACATATGCTTCATTAATTATAAGACAGCATATTTAAATTTTATTATTTATATTATAATTTCAATTGTACTTTGCCTCCTTTGTGAGTTAGACTTGAGTGGAGGTAATTGCATACTTATATTTCAGGAACGTAAGTAACAACACACTATGTTATTATGCATCTTCAAAGACTAGGAGTCTTCACACCTTTCTCTCAGTTTCCCCTTGCCAGGACCAAAAAAGGATAGTATAAATGTCATGTTGTAAATGATAAATCACATTTTTATAGACTTGGAAGTTAACTTTGCTTGGAGCATTTTTATGGACTTTGGAAGCTAACGAATAAAAGCAGCTAGGTTTATAAGATCAAAAACTTTCTTTCCAGGGAGTAACATTTGTTCTTTGTTCTGGGACATTCACCATTGGTTTCAGTTTCCTCTTGGTATTTTTTTACTACTAAGAAATATAAGCTGAAAACAATATCCTTAATGAAGGCAATTGTTGACTCAGCCTCTCAATCAAAAAGAGAATTTTTGTTGATGTTATGTATAGGAAACAGTAAGACGATACTGGAAAGTTCTGTCCACTGGCCGTTGCCTTTTCTTCCTTGCTGATGAGACTGTGATTCATTGTTCAGGTACCACACTCTTCCTACGTAAAGGCCCAGGTCTAAGGGGTGAATTGTGTTTTGTCTTTGACGTTCATAGTACCGAACAATGAGATTAGGAAAGGACATGTGACCTAGATCTGGTCAATATGATCCCATTTCTGCTCCTACCTGTTGTTGTACCTCAAAGGGATTGTGAAACTACCATGGCTATCTTGCTACTTCAAGGGAAACTAGGCCACTTGGATGAAAATGGCAGAACAGAAACATGGAACCTAGATATCCGATGACACTATTGCGCCACTGAACTGACCAACTCTGAAATTGTCCTACTTCTCTAAATGTTCTGTAATTTAATAAATTACTAATCTTTTAAGCCAATTCAATTAGGATTTCAAGTTATTTGCACCTGGAAACTAATACACTCTCTTCTCTCTCATGCTGTGATGCAGTAGGGGGAATTTCAGAAAGGAGAGAGAATTTCTCAGTATTTCACTGTATAAGTAACAGGAAAAAGAAGGAAGATAAATACAGGATCTGAGCGTGAGTCCTCTATTCATATTAACTGTCTCATTCCATCTGTGTTTAGTCACTCATTCCATAGTCTGTTGTAGACCACTACACTCCCTGGCATTCTGCTGGGCATTAAGGATGTGGAGATTAACAAACCATAAACCTCACCCTCATAGACCCATGGATTATACAGATCTGTCTACCAAAATTTTTACCCCAATATAAAATATGTGTGTGTGTGCGTGTGTGTGTATCATCTGCTACAGAAGCCCAGTGACACCTGATTTAACCTGATTTAACCTGGGAAGAATTCCAGAAGAAATTTTTGTTTCAAGTTATGAGATACTTTTCTTTAATTTTCTAGACATTTCACATTCATGAAGTCATGTATTTCAGAGCAAACCAAGTAACCCTTAGAGTTGATCCTAAAGAAAGAATCTGCCTCAGCCAGACACCTAAGAGTAGAGAAGGAACTATGCAAGAAGGGAACAGTGTGCACAAGGGCACAGGAGCAGGAGACCTTGCAGGTGGGGAACTAAAAGTAACCTAGCATGACAGGGCATAGGTGCACCTGGGAAAGTGGTTGGCCATGCCCTGCAGAAACAGAAAGGGCCAGCTAATAAAGGTCTTTATCCTGAGAGGATTGCAAGGGAGAGGGAGAGATTATCCTATATGCCTTCTTAAGAAAACCACCCTTGCAGTAGAAGGGATGATAAATTGTAGAAGGGAAAAGTTTAGAGACAGAGAGATAAGACTCTGAAGCTATTGCAGAAATCCACCCCAAAATGGTAAGTGACCATCAATGAATACCTATTCCTAACTCCTTTCAATTCTCCAGTGACAGAAAACCTCAGAGGTAGCCTGATTTAATCAACTACAGTATTTGTTTAATGCATGAATAAAACACAATGTAATACAAGGGAAATGGAAAAATAAGTTAAATATCTTGTTATATATTACAGCATAATAAGCTCAAAATTAAAGAGAAATAATTGAAAGTGATCTCCCTTTTTTAATTTGGCTAGCTGGTCTGCATCACACTATATAAATACAACAGTTAATTTATTTTATTTATATTTCTTTATTCATGTATGCTGTATAGGAAACAGAGAATACATAAACACAGGTACACTTTTTAGGGTACCCTCGGATGGTATCCTTAATGACACAGATGTTGGGACGCCTGGATGGCTCAGCGGTTGAGCATCTGCCTTTGGCCCAGGGCGTGATCCTGGAGTCCCAGGATCGAATCCCACATCGGGCTCCCTGAATGGAGCCTGCTTCTCCCTCCACATGTCTCTGCTTCTGTCTCTCTGTGTGTCTCTCATGAATAAATAAAATCTTAAAAAAAAAGACACAGATGTTGCAGATGAATAAATTTACTTGCAGCCTTCAATGACATTGTATATGACAGGGAAATGAATGGCCTTCTACAAACAGGGGGGATGGAACAGGGGAGATTTTGGCCCATGGCAGGTGCTAGGAGAGTAGAGCCCTGTTTCTCCCCCTCAGCCCTGGCTGACAGTCATTAGTGGCTGCACCAATCTCTCTAACATATATCTCAGTTATATAACAAATAACTGAAGTCACCTATTCTCTCACTGCTTACCTTTGAAATTCTTTTCTGGGAACGTCTGGGTGGCTCAGCGGTTGAGCACCTGCCTTTGGCCCAGGGCGTGATCCTGGAGTCTCAGGATCGAGTCCCACATGGGGCTCCCTGGATGGAGCCTGCTTCTCCCTCTGCCTGTGCCTCTGTGTCTCTCATGAATAAATAAATAAAATCTTAAAAAAAAAAAAGAAAAGTTTTTTCTGGATGTGTAGGAGTTAGACAATAAGAGGTGTCCACTGCTTATTCAACAACAACAACAAAAAATCATGGAAAACCTACTGTGGGTGGAATGCTCAGAAAGATGTGGTTCCTGCCTACAAGGGGATTACAAGGAGATGACAACAGCATTACTACTATAGCAAAGGTGAAAAGCATGAACTAGAGCAGCACAAGAAGCTGCAGGGCATGTTTCACAACTGAAAGAGTATTGGAGCTAGCTCTTAAAACTGAGGAAGGTTTTTACCAGGCAGGAAGAGAAAGAGGAAAGAATATTCAAAGTTAAAAGACTAACGAGAAAAAAAGAAATGAAAAAAAAAAAAAGAAAAAAAGAAATGGAATCCAAAAAGAACAGAGTCATTGCATATGCAGCATAGCTAAGTGCATAAGCAAATGAAGCACAGCTCACACCTCTCCTGTTCAGTGAGGGCCTCAGGCCCTTGATACCCCTCAGGTTGCCTCGACAGCACCTACTCCAGGTCCTATAGTTATTTCCTTGCACACGTGTCTCTCCCCAGCTGGAATGCTAACTCCCAAAGCTCTGAGAGGTGCTTTTTCCTCTTTGCATTTACAGCATGGGATGCCACACCTGGTGTGTAATTGGTCTTCCACAACATCGTGCTGACTGAATGTGCTGTGCCTGTGTGCACCAGGGAAGGCAATCCCAGTTAGCTGGAACCAGGGTGAGTAGCAGTAATAAAACAGAAGATGAAATAAGAAACGGAGCTTGGAGCCAAATCATGGAAAATTCAAACCCCATAATTAAAGAATTAAGACTTTATAGACAATGTGGACTGTTTTCATGAACGAGTGGCACTGGACAACCAAATAAGAACCTGTTGTGATAGTCAAGAGGCAGCAAAGATGTTCGATGGCATGAGATGCAGAGAACTTGGGAGCTTAGAACCCAGGGCTCACCAGGCGCCAGCACCCAGGCTCGAGCTCAGGACCTCCAACCTGCTATTTCAGTTTAAGTCTTCACAACACTCTGATGTGGGGACTATTATTCCCAATCTAGAGATGATGGATCTGAGGCCAACGAGGATCCATACAGAACCTAAGATCTGAGCAGCCCGGTTGGCTCAGTGGTTTAGCACCGTCTTCAGCCCAGGGTGTGATCCTGGAGACCTGGGATCGAGTCCCATCTAGGGCCTCCTGCATGGAGCCTGCTTCTCCCTCTGCCTGTGTCTCTGCTTCTCTCTCTCTCTGTATCACTCATGAATAAATAAATAACATTTTTAAAAAAAGAACCTAAGATCCTTTCCCAACCTCATCTAACCCTAAGACCAAAGCATTTATTTTGAGCAAGCAAGTGGTAGGAACTTCAGAGGGAAGAAAATACCAGCACCGATCAAGAAGAAGCACGGGCTTCCATCAAGACTGGGGGAAGTCCTTCCCAGGCCCGACTCTCTCAAGTGAAGCCACAGCACATGTCCACTGGCACAAACAAAAATTATATCTCTGCAATGATTTAACCATATGAGGAAACATTTTAGATACCAATGTTAAAATGCTTGCTCAGAAATGCATATAATTTTTGTTTTGTTTTGTCCTGTTTAGGTGGTCCAAGAGCAGAAATATTTGAAGTCTTTTGCCCTGGACTAAATTTCTGCATAATTTTTTTCATCCAGGTATATTCGTAAGAGAAGTAACTACCTGTTCCTTGAAGTCGTAGATCTGCTCTCACTCATTTTGGTACTCGATTTAACACAACACTTCACCCATGGTTGAAGTTCCATAACATCTGTTAAACCAACCTGAACTTAATCAGTGTGGAATGAAAGAAGGTACGGCGGGCGAAATGATCGACATCAAGTGATAAGCTCAGAACCCGAAGTTTTGTCTTCTGGGTCATGGCTTTTGGAAATATTTATGACAGGAAATATTTGGCAGGTGAAGAAAGAAAAGGGGTGGGGGAGTAGAAGAAAGACCACAGATTTCAGTTTGCAGTAAACAGTGATATTTTCCTGGAAGCAGCCTCTTATGGCAGATTGTTGTCAGAAGGCAAAATCCTAACTGAGCAAGAGTTAGGGTTTATTGCCCTGGTCAAAAAACTAAGGCAAACGTAAAGATGGAAAACGTAAAGATCTTTATTGCCTGAAATGAAAGCATGCAGCAGTGAGATGCGGGACAGAGAAGGGATGCCTGCATCCTTTTTGAAAGAAAACAAATCCCCAGGCAATAAAAAATGGTCACTGGCTTTATTTTAACAGTTTAGAGAGTGAGGAAATAGGGATTGAGTTAGAAGAAACATTGAAATGGAGATAAGGAGATCATGATGCAGTTTTACGAAGCAGCATAATGATTGTAAGGAATATAATTAGAAAATGCCTTCATCTCTTAAAAAGGTGTGGATTTATTTTATTTTCAGTGTTAATGAACTTACTGATGACATAGCAACGTAGCAACGTAATGAATCTGTGTCCCCAGAACACATTCCTATCAAGTGTTCATCGTTTTAAATGTTGCCTTTTTGTTTTCTTCATTCACCCGAAGAGTCAGCAAAAGCCTCTGAAAACATCCTTTTTAAAGAACAAAAACCAATTTCCTGATCCTTTCATTCTTTGTACAAATATTATTCCTAACCATATAGTAAACACGAGCACTCAGTACTAGTGTGCCGTGGGTAGTGTGATGATCAGTGGGATATTCCAGAATGCAAGGAGTATTAATCTTGTAGAAGAGGTAATATGTATACAAAGAATATAATGCAAGTCATAAGTGTCGCAACAGAGATATGAACACGCCCCTAGGAGTTCAGAAAAAGGAAAAATCACTTCTGGCCGAGGTGATCAGGGCAAGCTCCATACATGAGGAAGCGAGCAGGTTCCTGAATCTACAAACAGCCACCATTTGGCTGCAGAAAGAGATTTTACCCAATGCCAAATTCTTTGCTTACCCCTCTGATGTGCTTGCTGACTGAAGGAAGAAATCTCAACCTGTCTTCTTCAGGATAAGGACGTTCCTAAAATAAACACAACAGCACACAAAAAGTACTCACCAAAAAAAAAAAAAAAAAAAGCACTCACCAACAGAATTCCCAAATTAGTGACAATCAATAGAAGCAAAGCGTGTGGTTGATACGGTCACATTTTGTGGGACTACCCATCCTGACCTTCTCTCTGCTTTCCCCTACTCCTACTGTTTCCATTCAGCCTAGCAACACAGCTCAAAAAGACAAACAAATTTTAACAAGCAAACCAACAATCCGACACTACCGGCTAGCCACAGTGATCTAATCCTTAAATATCGGTGATGATGACACAATGTTTGGCTTTAACCCCTGGCATTTCTGTTTCGCTAGAAGCCCTCCTGGCAAGGAGAGAGGGAGAGAAGGGAAATATTCCCTCCCTATTCCCTGCCTCCAAATATGGGCCTGGCTCTGTCCCTTTGTATTGTTCCTTTTTCAGCAGAGTAGGCTATACAACGACATTATCACAATGGGAGCACTGCATATGACAGTAAGGTAGGAAGCTTTCCAGTTACAAAGGCAATACACCCAAATATTATGGCATCTGTATTTTACCACATTAAAAAAAAAAAAAGTAATGAATCTATTGTTTCATTCTAAAAAGAAAAAAAAAAAGAGGGAGAATGTTAAAAATAGTTCTAAATTTCCCACCTTTCCTAAACCCGTTCACTCCCCCCTCAGACACCAACATTCCTTTGAGTTTGTGGTGTATCCTTCCTTTCATTTTTTTTCATAAGCAATATGTGGTGTTGTTTTCTTTGCTTTTGGGATTGATACAAATGGTATCACATTATTCATGTCATTGTGCAACTTGCTATTTTTCACCTTAACGTTGTGTGTCTAAGATCTATCCGTGCTTTGTATGTGAGATCAGATCTGAGGGGCACCTGGGTGGCTCAGTGGTTGAGCCTCTGCCTTTGGTTCAGGTCGTGATCCTGGAGTCCCTGGGATCAAGTCCAGCATCAGGCTCCATGTGGGAAGCCTGCTTTTCCCTCTGCCTAGATCTCTGCCTCTCTCTCTCTCTGTATGTGTGTCTCTCATGAATAAATAAATAAAAATCTGTAAATTAAAAAAAAAATCTGATCTGATTCATTCTTTTTAAGACTTTCTATGATTCTACAGGCCCATTTCCTCCTGATGGACAGTTAGGATGTTTCCTATCGTTCACTATTGTAATGCTGCAAAGATCCTCCTCCCCGTCCCTGCAGCTGTGGAACAGTGTGGGACATTTGTACCATGTCAACTTAAGTTGGGGACTACATTTCCCCAAATCCCCTCTCCATACCCCCTCCCCCAATAACACGTGCCACGAGAGGCTTGGGAGGCAGGTGTGAATGGAGCCTGCAGCTCCTCCAGTTACTCCAGATCTCCTCCAGCCTCTCTGACTCTTGAGCCAGGTGCATGTTGAGCTCTGAGACGAAGGGCACCAGCTTCTCCTGCATGTTATTCCCACTGTCAAAGCTGAAAGCTTGGAGGTGATGAGAGACCTATGCAATTTCCAGTCCATCCTCATCAGCTCCGGGTTGTCCTTGCTCTTCCCCCACTTCATGTCCCTCATTCCTTCTCAACTGTCTGGTCTGCTGACTTCAGACTCCAGCACAGAAGTCACAACCTTCCATAAACTGTTTATACCAACTCCCTATAATAAAGCCCTTATTCTATGCCAGATGGAGTGGTTAGGCTGCTCTAGGTCCAACCCCACCTGGTCTACTGTCTTTAGAGACAGATACCCTAAACTGCCCTTTCCTTCAATCATCTCACTCCCTCCTGCTTCTCTTGGCTGTGCAGATGGACAGCAGGTATCTTATATTTAGGAAAGCAAAGTTGCTCATACTAGAATAAGATTGCCTCCTATCTCCTCTGATAACCTTATTTCTTCACTTTTAAGGGCACTGTCTACTGTTTACTCAAAAATTAACTGCTTAGTGGAACACAAAATCTCTTCTTGCTTTCTTGCAAAACTAAACACAGTCATTTTATATGATCTAACAATTGTGTTCCTTGGTATTTGCCCAAATATGTTGAATATTTCTATCCACAAAAACTTGCACACGGATGTCTATAGCAGCTTCACTCAAAATTGCCAAAATTTGGAAGCAACCGAGGCGTCCTTTAATAGGTGAATGGATAAATAAACTATGGTACATCCAGACAATGGAATACTATTGGGATTTAACAGCAATGTGCTATTGGGGCACCTGGGTGGCTCAGAGGTTGAGCATCTGCCTTTGGCTCAGGTCGTGATCCCAGAGTCCTGGGATCGGGTCCCACGTCAGGCTCCTCGCAGGGAGCCTGCTTCTCCCTCTGCCTATGTCTCTGCCTCTCTTTCTCTCTCTCTCTCTCTCTCTCTCTCTGTGTGTGTGTGTGTGTGTGTGTGTCTCATGAATAAATAAATAAAATCTTTTTTAAAAATTTAATCCCTTCTTACCAAGGGCCCGCAAAGAAGGTAATTGCCTTATTTTTGCCCTAAAGGAAATTCACTTTCTAATTTTAAATATGAAACATGTGTCATTTGCAAAGAATGAGTAAGTCAACAATAGTGTTTCACCAGGGGCTTCCCCTTCATTGGGATTTCATCAATATTGAAACAGACAGGGCTGGAGAAGAATAACAAAATTTTAAATATTCTTTAAATCCAGAGAGTGTAGCTGAGACCAACAAAAATCCATGAGCAAAAATCCAACACATTTGCTTACCCCAAAGAGAAAGGGGGGGATACCCAACTCCGGGGCCCTCCAAGGGGATCACCAGTTCTAACAGCAACATAGGAGTGAAGACAGCAGGTGATTATGGAAGCCCAATCTCATATAAGGAGTCCCCTCCCCCTCTTCAAAACTGCAAGGTACTGAAAACTGGGTACTTGAAGAGGACTAAAGCACCACACAAAGAAAAACTGAAATATGCTCAGTCTGTAACTTTTTCTCAGTTAGATTACTTCATCCTGACAAAACTAACACTCTCCCCTCAACTTTAGAATTGACCAGGGGTTGGGGGAAAGGATCATTCATCCTTCATTGCTTTCCTTTTTGAAAGAAAAAGACATGGGGGGGGGGTGGAGAACCTCTGAATAAATGGAATGCTTTCCTCTCATAGAACTATTCTCAAGTGGAGATCTCAAAACAGGTATGAGAAATCACTTTTGTCTTATTTTTTTTAAGATTTTATTTATTTATTTATTTATTCATGAGGGGCAGAGACACAGGCAGAGGAGCCCAATGCGGGACTCAATCCCATGACCCCAGGATCATGACCTGAGCCAAAGGTAGACACTCAACCACTGAGCCACCTAGGCGGCCAATCACTTTTGTTTTAAAAAGAGCACAAGTTAGGCAAGAAGATATTTTTGGCAAACTAGGTAGCAGAACAATTGGTAGACTTAATCTTGTACCTAAGACTCCACCTGTTACCTGCATTCCTAACGTTCTACACGTGTCATGGTAAGGTCTGTATCTTCATATATGAATCTACTTTCACAGGGAAGGGTAAGTATGCTTATGGTAGTACGAAGTTCATCTCCTCCTAAATACTCAAACCCAAGTCAAAAAGAGGCTACAGACAACCACAAGGAGCTCTGTTTCCACTAGGATGCCTTCCTCAGTGAGTAACTAAAGACCCAACTAAAGGTGGCCAGAACTCTGGAAATTTGGTTTCTGTAACAAAAGTCCAGAGAAGATCAGTTCCAGAGTTCTTTCATTCAGTGACTTAGCACCATGGCCACAGACCCAGGGTCTTTCCACCTCCCCACCTCATCACTGGGGTGTCAGGTCTCCCCGCATCATCGTAAGACAGTTAAAGCATCACATTCTCAAACACCAACATCCAGAGGTTTGTGTCTCTTTTTAGAGCTAAGATACCTCTTTCAGAAACTCCTTCCCATCTCCTTGTGGAGAACTAGATCCTGGGCCCGTCCCTGAAATACTCATTAGGAAGGAGAACAAGACTTCTGTGACCCATTTAGATCCATCAGAGTCGAGCACCCCATGGGTGGTGGTCAAGGCTTTGAGTGAGCCATTGGCAGCACATGCTCTGCTCTCGGGAAGCTGGTACCTGCTTCTACTTCGGTATAAGAATAGAATACTTGCTGTTAGGTTCAAAATGAGCAATTTCTGTAATTTTTTCCTAGTTTAATATTTTGCCCACTGAGAAGCCTAATGGACAGAATGTTAGCAGGAGCTAACCCTATCTGAAACATATTTATGCTGGTAGTTAGAACTTGTCCTAAAAGGGAAACTTGAAACCTTTTTTCAGGTAACATTCCTCCTCAAATATCTGCATTAGCTAACGATCACGCACCTTCCTCGTTGAGGAAGTACTCTGTTCGATAAACAAGGTTCAAAAAACTGGATGTTTATAAAACAGCCACCTTATTTTATCGACCCAGTAGTCTTCTCTCTGTTGGAAAATATAAACCCCCACCACTCAGTAGTATCCCTACGTGGCTCTAGTATACCTGCCAACCGGTGCCCACTGCAGAGGTGGACATATGGCCCAGCTTCAGCACTTAGAGCACTCCAGTACCCCGAGCATGGCAGTGGACCCTCAATTAAACACTTAATCTTAACCCAGGCAAGCACCACACAAAAAAAAAAAAAAACAAAAACCCTCCTTCCTTCTCTGAGATTTAATAGATGAAAACCAAAAGAATAAGTATCCCTCCCTTTTTGGGGAGGGTGGGGGAAATCCTGGGGCCAAGAAAACACAAAAAGAAATAAAGACTAGTGGCCATGACTTAGAGACAGAGAAAAGAGAGAAAAGGAAATAAAGAGGTGCATCCAGCTGGCCTGAAGCTGTGAACTTCCCAATGTGACAGATTGCATAACTGGCCCTAATTTCCACCCCCCTCCCTCTATCCACAACTTCGAGGTTCCCCTACTTCCATGGGGAGAGTATATTTCCCCACTCTCTGATTCTGAGCTTGGCCAGGGGATTTACTTTGCCTAATGGGATGTTAGCAGACATATCTTAAGCAAGGGCTTCACTGGGCCTTTGCCCTCCCCAGGAGAAGAACCTGCCTCTGCTCACCTGCTGTCCAAGGAAGCTGAGAGAGGGACACACATGGAGCAGAACCACAGCTCAGTATAGCTTAACCTAAATCTGCTGTGTAGGAGCAAGCTCAGCAGAGATGGGCAGAGCTGGTCCAGCCACCCACAGATGTGTGAGCTAAACGCCGGCTGTCATGTGTTGCTGAGATCTGCATGGCTGTTCATTACACAGAAATGGCTGACCAATACGCCAATTGTGTAAGCCAGTAGCCCACCCCCATCCTTTCCTCACCTCATATTTGTCAGTTTGTTTGTAATCACCCAAATGGTGGCTTCCAAAGGGCAGGGCTTTTATGCCTGTTTTGTTTTCTGTTATATCTCCAATAGCAACAGAATGGACTGGCACACTGTGGGCACTCAATAAATATTTAGTGAACACAGCAAGTTTAAGCTGATTCCTGTGACTTCAAACACCAGCCTTAATCACAGATCAAATGGGTTTTTTTTCTCTGATTTTACAGCATATATTTACATCACAAAAATAACATCAATAGAATTTAGTCTAGTGGTTTTCTCCTATATTTGGAGGATTTTCAGTGTTAGCCCATTAATGTATCAAGGGGCCAACACAAAAGCACAAGTTAGTATTTAATGAAGTCAATCCCCAATCATTTCTTTTTTTTTTAAGATTTTATTTATTTATTCATGAGAGACACACACAGAGAGAGAGGCAGACTCCATGCAGGGAGCCCAACACGGGACTCGATCCTGGGTCTCCAGGATCAGGCCCTGGGCCCAAGGCGGCGCTAAACCGCTGAGCCACCCAGGCTGCCCAATCCCCAATCATTTCTTAACAGAAAATGCAAGTCATAAAGCGCGAAGCTCACCCAGCAAGGCCACACTAGGGCGCCGGATCACCTGTTACTCCTTTGTTTTCCGCACCTCTACTGATAATTGAGACCAGAGTAGCTGAATATCATATGACAAGGGTTTGGTTTTTCTTACTTTTTACTTCACGCAGGAAAACTGCAAGAGTGGTACGGAGGACTACAGGCCTTTTACACAGAGTCATCAATTGTTAGCATTTTGCTCCATTTGCTTTATCATCTGCTTTATCATCTTTGCTTTGATCATCTGTATCACCTGCTTTATCATCTGCTCTCTATTTTTTCCCTTAAAGCATTTCAGAGTGAAGTATCTCAGAGTAATTCTGCAACACAATGCCCCTTTATCAATAAATGCTTCTGTGTTGAGACGCAGGTAGCTCAGTGGTTGAGCTTCTGCCTTCGGCTCAGGCTCAAGGCGTGAGTGATCCCCGAGTTCTGAGATGAGTTCCGCAGTGGGCTCCGTGCAGGGAGCCTGCATCTCCCTCTGCCTATGTCTCTGCCTCTGTCTCTGTGTCTCTCATGAATAAGCAAAAATTTTGGATAAATAAATAAAGGCTTCCATGTATATTTCTCAAAAATGAGGGCTTTCTTTAATATAACCACAGCACATTTACTAAAATCAACAAACATAACTTTTAGTACTGGTAGCCAACCTACCATTCATATTCAAATTTTCCAATTGTCCCCGTAAATGTCATTTATAGCCTTTTCCCCACTATGTGTTCTGAGACCCAATCCAGGATCCCACAACCCCAATTAATTGTCATGTCTGTGGCGCCTGGATGGCTCAGTGGTTGAGCATCTGCCTTAGGCTCAGGGTGTGATCTGGGAGTCCTGGGATCCTGTCCCACATCAGGCTCCGCTCCCTGCAGTGAGCCTGCCTCTCCCTCTGCCTATGTCTCTGCCTCCCTCTCTGTGTCTCATGAACAAATAAGTAAATAAAATCTCTTTTAAAAATAAATAAATAATAATTGTCATGTCTGTTAGCCTCCTCTAATGGGTATATTTCTTCAGCCCTTCATTGTATTCATGACTTTGACATTAAAAAAAAATTCATTTTTGGGGATCCCTGGGTGGCTCAGCAGTTTGGTGCCTGACTTTGGCCCAAGGCATGATCCTGGAGTTCCGGAATCGAGTCCCACGTTGGGCTCCCTACATGGAGCCTGCTTCTCCCTCTGCCTGTGTCTCTGCCTCTCTCTATCATGAATAAATAAAATCTTTTTAAAATTTTTGTTAAAATCTTTTCATTATTGAACCTAGATTTATTTAATGGGATTATCCCTTGTTGAGTATTTCACTGAATTATATATGTAAGTGCTCCAGATCTCTCTCTCCCATTAAATGACTAAGCATATAGTAGCAAGGAACTTTATTTACACTGCTTTCCTAATTGTGTAAAATATGTGTAACATAAAACATAGCCTCATAACTATTTTAAAGTGCACAGTTCAGTGTCATTAAATGCCTTCATATTGTTGTACAACCAGCATCACCATCCATCTCCAGGACTCTTCATCTTGTAAAACTAAAGCTCTTGCACCTATGAAACAATAACTTCCCCCTGGCCCAGGCCCTAGCAACAACCAGTCTATTTCTGTCTTTATGAATTTGACTACTCTAGGTGCCTAGTATATGTGGAATCATTCAGGGTTTTTCTTTTTGCAACTGGCTTATTTCACTTAACATAAAGTCTTCGAGGTTCATCTATGTTTTTCCATGTGTCAGAATTTTCGTCCTTTGTAAGGCTGAATAATATTCTGTTGTATGAATATACCACTTTTTATCGATCTATCTTTCCAGACACTTGGGTTACTCCCACCTTTTGGCTATCTTGAATAATTCTCCTACAAACACAGGTGTCCAAATATCTCCTGGAGACCCTTTTTTCATTTCTTTTGGGTATACACTCACAAGAGGAATTGCTGGATCATATGGTAATTCTATTTTTAGATTTTTGAGGAAGTGGCATACCATTTTCCATAGAGGCTGAGCTATTTTATAATCCCATCCAGAGTCCAGTCCTAGCTTAAATTTTCTTTCTTCTTAGAAATGCTTTCTGAACACCTTGCCCAGAATTATCAACTCTACCTCTGCAATCTCTATTATACCCTACTCATTACCCTAAAAATTAAAAGGTAAAGAGAAAGCATCAAGCATTTATCCTGTCTTCCTAACACCATAGTACTTCAAGGGAACCAAAGAGCAGATGGGAGTTTCTTAAAGAAGTATTCCAGAGGTGTCTGGGTGGCTGTCAGTTAAGCATCTGACTTCGGCTCAGGTCATGATCTCAGGGTCCTGGAGTTGAGCCCTGCCTCCAGCCCCTGGAGGGGCCCCACATAGAGCCCATGGGCTCTATCATCAGAGGGGACACATCCTGTCCCTCTGCTTCTCTACTCCTCTCATCCCCCAAATTCCCCCCTCCCCCATGCACTGGCTGGTGCTCTTCCCTCTCAAATAAATCAATAAAATCTTTTTTTTTAAATATTCCAGGTAATAAATGCACATGAATGATAGAATGGGAAAAAAATCACCATTTTTTAACCTCCAGTGAAATAACAGAACTTCTAAGCAATAATCATCAGTGGATCCCAAAACCATTATATGAAAGGCTGATGGAGAGATTAAGCTGACACCCCCTGAGCCCACTGGCCAATGTTAGCATTCCTGAAATCAATATAACCAGACATTTTGTGCTTCGAATGATGCCATAACAAGTACATGATATTTTATAGAAGTATTCCTGCCCAGTAGAAGTATGCCCACCTACAGAAATTGAACCTACACCTAACCAAGCCTCTAGATTGAACCACCAAGCAGCAGGAAATACATACTCTAAGAGAAACAAGGTGAATACTACCACAGGGGAAGCAATCTGCCAAATTCATACATTGTGGCACATTCTACAAGGAGGAATGGCCTGGTTTCACCAACAAAACCATTAATAAAAAAGGATGAGAAAAAAATAAAAATAAAAAAGGATGAGAGACGGTTACAGAATAAAAGAGGTTTATGAGCCATAACAATGAGTTGGAATGTATGGACCTTATTTGGGTGCCAGTTCAAAGAAACCAACAGTAATAAAAGATAGAGATCATTAAAGAAATGGGAATAAGGTATAAGTACTAGATAATATTAAGGTTTATTGTTAATTTTGTGAGGTATGCTAGTAACACAATTGTTAGATTTTTTTTAAGATTTTCTGTATTTATTCATGAGAGACACAGAAACAGAGGCAGAGACATAGGCAGAGGGAGAGGAAGGCTCCCTGGGAGGACCCTGATGCAGGACTCGATCCCAGGACCCCTGGATCCCGACCTGAGCCAAAGCAGACCAAAGGTCAACCACTGAGCCACCCAGGTGCCCTGGCAATTAGATTTGTCTAAAAGGCTTATCACTTGGAGTTGCATACTGAAACATTTACTAGTGAAATAATGTGCTTTAAAATATTCCAGAAAGGAATAAAAATAAAAACAAGGGACTAGATGAAATAAGAATGGCATTAGGAGGGCTCCTCAGGGGATCCCTGGGTGGCGCAGCGGTTTAGCGCCTGCCTTTGGCCAAGGGCGTGATCCTGGAGACCCGGGATCAAATCCCACATCAGGCTCCTGGTGCTTGGAGCCTGCTTCTCCCTCTGCCTGTGTCTCTGCCTCTCTCTCTCTCTCTCTCTGTGACTACCATAAATAAATTAAAAAAAAAAAAAAAAAAGATGGCTCAGCAGTTAAGCATCTGTCTTCGGCTCAGGTTGTGATCGTGGGGTCACAGGATTGAGTCCCACATGGGGCTCCCTGAGAGGAGCCTGCTTCTCCCTCTGCCTATGTCTCTGTGTCTCTCTCATGGATAAATAAATAAAATCTTTAAAAAAAAAAACAAGAATGACATAAAGCTATGCAATATATATGAGGCATCAATATATATGGAGGCTCATTCTCCATCATATCGGGAGGTGTCATACACATTCCATTTTTGTATAACTTGAAAATTTCTATAATAAAAAGTAATATAAAACTCAACAAAACAAACGACAGCAAGAAAAACCCCCTGACGTAGATGAGCACTAGAACATCAAAGTGTGGGCATCAGCATTACAGCTCTAGGTCTGCTAGTAACTAACCAGTCCAGGGCTCTGGGCCTCTGCTTCTTTATTCATAAAGCAATGATTTAAACTTCTCGAGTCTCTTCCAATTCTAACATATTATGACTCTACTACTCTGAATTCCCCATTTGTGTTTCCTGATCAAGAATCTTTCCCAACTAAGTAACTGTAAGCAAGACAGGAGTTTCCTCTAATTCTCCCAAGACTACTTTCTCTGAATATGTGACTTGCATGTCTCACTTTCTATTCTCTCAGGCATAGAAAGCACCACAGCTAATTCCTGTATGTCTAAATCATTCAACACTTGCTGCACCCCGTATATACATCTGCTTCTGTTATGTGTTTGTGTGTGTCAGGGTTGTAGGTCTGATACCATAAACTAGGGCACTGTCAATCCAGCATATGGGTGTTCACTTTAATTACGCTGACGACTTAGCACATTGTCAGCATGCAGCAAATATATAATACCATAATACTATAGTGTAAATAGTGAACTTTCTAAGCAATCTGTTGCAGCTGGCCTAACTGTCCACAACAGAATACAAAAACCTATACTTTCTGGCTTAATTTGCTTCTTCTCTCCTGCACAATATTATGAGTTGGCATTTGGTGGATCATATTTCCAGGGATGGATAAAGGATCTTTGTGTTTTCATGCAAAATAGGCCTAATCTACAAGGTTTCTCTGTTCCCTCAGTAAATCAGGATACATGGCCCCCTTTCTTGTGTGCTGAATGTAAAATTCTCCAATTTTGTCTTTCAGGTAACTTCTAATCTGCATAAAAGCTTATACAGATTTTTGAAGGGGGGTGGGTGGAGGGAGTGGGTGAAGGGATGGATGGTGGCTGTGCTTTTGAGCATTTGGTTAATTCCAATTGAGTCTCATAGTCTGCCTATATGTAAATTTGTTTATTGTAAACTTGCTCTAATATCCTCTCAAGTCTAGGATGCCCTGGTCTAAGGATGTTAAACACTGTAGATAGCTAAATTTCATACCTGCTGAGGCAGTGTTGGCAAAATCTTGTCTTAAAAAGAAAATGTGACCATAAATTTACATCAGAGGTTTCAAAAAGGTAGCCCCTCACTTGCAAGTGCCCTCACAGGACTATGCTGCTCTGGCAGTCCCAGGCTTCCCGAATCATGGAGAAACTCTTCAGCTTGCATTCTATACACAAGGTGACCGTAGAGCCTCCCTTTTAGGGAGCTGTTATCAGGATTAAATGAGATCATATAGACAAAGTGTTTAACACAGTGTCTGGGAACAGCAGATACCCAAGACAGTTGTTCCTTAGCATTCCCTGCACCCTTGCAGTCCCTAAAAAGAGTACATTTTCAGTACACATTTGTTGAATTAAGAAAGTTGAATTGCATAAGGAGAATGATATTATTCAGTATCTGTGACCAAACAGAGGTTCTCCCTTAACTGAGTACTATAACTTGTCAAGGGTTTTTATACAGAGTGTGAATCTATCCAATGCCTCAACACAAAATTTTAAAATCAAGTAACTCAGTTTAGAAAACTTAACAGGAAGAGTTAATAAAGGAAAGGTCGATTTATTCAGATGAATCAAAGATGAATCTGAGATGTAATCATGTTTTATTTGTACAGGTCATTTACCCTAGAATCAAAGCACTCACCACATATCTCATTAACCCTTACAACACCCCCAGGAGGCAGGTAGATGTCTAAGATGCTCCCCTTGTTACTGATGGAGAGAGAGCCTGAGGCCCAGGACAGTGAAGCGACTTGTCAGAGGCCACATCAAGTGAGTGAGTAATGAAGCAAGAAACGGAACTAAATTCTAGCCTTCATCCCGGGCACACTATTATGTTTTACCAGGAGGTTGCCAAACATCTCAATTACTTTTTACTCTAAATTCATTTAAAAATAATCAGCCATGATGCAATAACTAAGACAGAAAAAAACACAAATCAGCTGAGTTTTGTGTTGTTTTAATAATTCCTGACACCCATTAACAAGGGCTGCAAACTGAAGCAAATACCGGTTTGGGGGGGGGGGGTCTTTATAAGGCAAATCACTGCATTTTAAGGCAATTAATATGCCTTCTAATTTGCAACTGAAAACACGGTGGGGGTGGGGTACCCCGGCTTTGAGTTTCCAAACAGAACTACCTAGGTTGAGCGTACTTCTTCATTGACTTTCCTATGATTCTACCTGGGGGTGCTGGGTAAACAAATTCTTCTTAATTGACTCACTCGAGCAGGGATTACCAGAATTTTCAGGTATTTTAATCTCCAAATTTTCCCAGAAACCCTCAGGATGAGTGGTTATGATTTTATTTTATTTTATTTTATTTTATTATTTTATTTTAACATTTTATTTTATTTTATTATTTTATTTATTTATTGGTTATGATTTTAGTATCCCTCGACTAAAAATAACATACATAACCACAAAATGACCAAAAGCGCCAATGAATCTGTGCTCTGTGTCCTCGGTAGGTCCCCACATTCAAACTCCTGGACGCAGTTGCTTAAGCATCAGCCTTTGGCTCGGGTCTTGATCCCTGGGTCTTGGGATCGAGCCCTGCATCAGGCTCCCTGCTCCGGGGGTGGGGTGGGGTGGGGGGCTGCTTCTCTCTCCGTCTGCCTACCTCTGCCCCTACTGGCTTGCTCACTCTGTCAAGAAAACAAATAAAATCTTAAAAAAAAAAAAAAAAAAAAAAAAACCTCGGTGCAGCAGAGGCCTGGAGGGTGGGCGGGCCCGCGGCGCCCGCGGGCAGGACTAGAACCCAGGCGCCGGGCGGAGGGCGAGGAGCCTGCGTTCCACGGCCGCTGCGTCTCCTCCAGGATGGAGACAAACGCGCTCACAGCGCGGAGTTCTCCGCCTCCAACAAGTCGTTTCCTGGTGTTTTAACCTTAGAAACAGGGGGATGGAGGAGCGAGGCGCCCGTGCGCCCGAGCGCCCGCTTCCCCGGCCGGCGGCGCGCGTCCCCGGGGCTCGGTGCCCCGCAGCCCCGCACCCGCCGGGTCGGGGTCTCGGCTCCCAGGGTCGGGGTTCCCAGTTTCCAGTTTCCTAATCGACGCGATTTCTCCGTCGGGGCCCTCCGGGGGGTGGGGTGGGGGGGTCCGGAGCCCCTGCCGGGGAAGCCCGCGACCGCTCCGCGCTCCACCTGCCCCCGCGTCCCACTGGGGACAATTCCAGTTGTTTGGGCACCAGCAGGAACTCGGGGGAGGGTGCATTTTTGTGTGTGTGGTTTTTTTTTTTAAGATTTTATCTATTTATTCATGATAGACATAGAGAGAGAGGCAGAGGGAGAAGCAGGCTCCATGCAGGGAGCCCCAGGTGGGACTTGACCCCGGGACCCCAGGATCGCGCCCTGGGCCGAGGGCAGGCGCTAAACCGCTGGGCCACCCGAGGATCCCGGGGGGGGGGGGGTGCATTTTTGAAGAGTCTGCCCTGCTTAACCTCCCGGGCAGACGGACGGTCGCGTCCCAGGCCCGCGAGGGCACCGGGGGGCGCTGGATACAGCCCAGCACCCACGCGGGGCCCCGCCCGTGGGCGCCGAGGCCCTACACGAACACTGCGTTCGCGGCGACCTCTGGCCACTTTTCAGCCTTCAGACCTTTCGGGGTCTTAACCTGATGCTGCGGGGGGGCCCTCCCGGCCTTCATCCCAGAGATGGGCGGGGCCCCGATTGTGCGCTTTGCGTCCTTAGCTCCACGGTTTATCAGCCGCTCGGTGACCCCGAGCCAGTTACTGAACCTCCCTGGTCTTCACTCTCTCCCTTTGTACAAGGGGATGAGGACCCCACCACCCCGAGTTCCGCTGTGACCAGTGGGAGATGCGCGCTTAGCGCCTGCTGGCGCCAGGACTGGGCTCGGTTAAGGGGAGGGGCCGCTTGGCAGAAGCAAACAAGCGGGGCAGGAGGGGTCGTTCAATCTACGGGAGTTCATTGGCAGAGCCTCGGTGCGCCAGGGCCTGTCCTAGGAACTAGAAAGGCAGCAGAGAATATAGCAGACCATTGCTGTCCCCTCAGAGCTCACATGGGATGGGGCGGGGGGGGGGGGGGGGGTAAACAGCAAACACAGCGCGTCTGGCAGTGAGAAGAGCGGGGCGCAGCTGCCAAGGCTCAAGCCAGGGGAGGAGGCGCGGCCGGAGAAGCTGGGCCAGCCGGGGGCAAGAGGGGGATGAGTCTGCTGCTCAATTTCCCTTACTAAATCCTCTCATCTCCCCTCCACTCCCTGAACCCCCCTCACCCCCATCCCAGCGAGCCCTCCCCTTGGGAGATCTGCCTAATCAAACAGGCTGGGGAGCTGAAGGGAAACCCCAATGCTAGCACCATTTCCAGCCCCCCCCCCCACGTTTGAGTTAAGCGCCCCTTCCTCATCGATCCACCCTATACCCTGCAGCCCATCCTTTTACATCTCCTGAAGAATTTCTATGATAGAATCATAAAAGGGGATAACTCACATTCTCTTAAGGTATCTAATTTCCCTTTCCTTCTTTCCATGGAAGATGACCAGGACGGTGCTTAATGATGCTGACACAAACCAAGCAAAAAGTGGATTTTTCTCCCTCGGGTGTCAGCAGGGACGCTGACCACACACTTCCACGGCACTATACAAGGAAATATCATCAACGAGGAAACCATTTCAGAATGCCTCTCTTTCTCTCTCTCTCTCTGTATGTGTGTGTGTCTCTCATGAATAAATGAATAAAATCTTTAAAAAAATATATCATCATCTCAGCAAAGTTCCCCGCCCCCCCCCCCCCGTTTAATATTACAACCCCGTCCTTACCTTTTTCTTTTTCCCTGCTTAATTTTTCTCCATGGTGCTTGACTTATATACCCAATTTACATTTGCCCCCTACTGCTTCTGTCCTTCCATAAGAATGTAAATAGTGTATATGAGGGTAAGGATCAGTGTATGGAACAGGGCCTGGCACATGGAAGGCACTCAGTAAATATTTGTTTTATTATGAATGAACCCCCAATAAAATGAGAGGGAGTAGCTCCACGACATTCTAGCTCTGTAGTCTTGGGAAAGTTATTTAACTGCTCAAAAACTCAGTTTTTCTCATCTGTAAAATGATGGCAGATCCTCCCTTATAGGGCTATCAATGCTATTAAATAAGTAAATGCATATATAACACTAAACAAACACGTAAGAACAACACAATAAGTGGCAGTGATTTTCACTGATATGTAATATGGATTGTGTTATATGCAAGTCAGGCTTCCAAGTGTGCGTACACCTATGTCTTTTACCTTACTTGCCTCTTTTTAAAAAAAAAATAATTGTATTTATTTATTCATGAGAGACACACAAGAGAGAGAGGCAGAGATACAGGCAGAGGGAGAAGCAGGCTCCATGCAGGGAGCCCAATGTGGGACTAGATCCCAGACTCCAGGATCACGGCCTGGGCTGAAGGCAGGCACTAAACCACTGAGTCACCCAGATATCTCCGAGATGATGATATTTCAACAAAGAGAGCAGAAGAAAACTATGCCAGGGGGAGCGGGGGATGGAATGCTCCAGTCAGAGGGAATTGGCAAGTGCGAAGAGTTCATTTAAGGCAGGACTAACACCTTGGCTAGAGGGGAGGGAGCTAGGGCAAGAAGATGGGGAGTAGAGGGTCAGAGGGAGTGGTCCCTCAAGAGTGTAGACTGAGGAATTGTGACTATGATCTTCAGTGAGGTGGTGAGTCACTGGGGGTTCTAAGCTCCCTTATAGGAATCCCTGGGTGGGATTGGGTCCTGGGCAGAGGTAATCCTGTCCGCCCGCCCGAGGCAGCTGCGGTGCCGCAACAGCTTGGTCGAGGGCCCCAAGCATGCAAGGGCGCCAAGCTCCAGCGCCAGGGCCCCAGCGGAGCCACTGAGTCTCTCCGGCTGTCCTACCCTAACATGGGGATACTAGCACCCCGCCCCCAAGGGTGCTGAGTAGCAATCCGGGTTTAGTGAGCCAAAGGAGCCCATAGAACTCTTTAGGGGCGCCTGGGGGGCTCAGCGATTGAGCATCCACCTGCCTTTGGCTCGGGTGGGCTCTGGGCGAGATCCCTAGGCGCTGGGATCGAGTCCCGCACCGGGGTGGGGGTGGGGGGGGTAGGGCTGGGGGGCGCAGGGAGCCTCCTTCTCCCTCTGCTCACGTCTCTGCCTCTGTGTGTGTGTCTGGGGAATACATAAATATCTTAGAATAAAAAAATAAAATAAATAAAATAAAATAATAAAATAAAATAAATGAAATATAAAATTAAATATAAAATAAAATAAAATAAAAAATAAATGAAATAAAATAAAATGATAAAATAAAATAAAATAAAATAAAATAACAATTAACTCTTTAGGTCCCGAGAGCTTCCCCCAGCGTTGGACGTGCCGTTTACCTCGGTGCGCTGCGCTATCGCCACGTCGGCGCCCCCAGCGCGGCTCTCGCACCTGCCAGGTGCTCCCGGAGGCGCGGAGGAAGCCCAGGCTGGGGAGCGGCCCGGGGCGGAGGGGGGGAGCCCCGGGGAGCCCCCCCCCCGCTCCCCGCACCCCGCGCCCCTCGCCCCGCCGCGCGCCCCCCTGGGCGCCGAGGGGCCTCGGCCCGTGGGTCCTGGAAGAGGCCATCCGCGGGGTGCGGGCCACCGGGCTCCAGGGCGAGCCCCCCGAGGCTGGAGGGCGCCGCGCCTGTGCGCCCGGGAGGCCCGCGGGGTCCCGGCGCTGGGGGCAAGCGAGAGGGCGCCCGCCCGCCTGCGAAGCGATTCGGAACCGCCCCGGGGACGCCGCTCCCGGCCTTCTTTTCAACTTCTTAAGGTTTTTTGTTTTTGTTTTTGTTTTTAAGATTTTATGTATTTATTTATGAGAGAGACACCGGCCGAGGGAGAAGCAGGCTCCCGTCGGGAGCCCAATGCGGGGCTCGATCCTGAGACCCCGGGGTCACGAGCCGAGCCAAAGGCAGACGCTCACCCGCTGAACCACCCAGGCGCCCCCTTCTTTTTATTTAAGCTTTTTCCTTTTTCCCCTCCACCGCGGTCCTTCTGAATAAAGGGCAACCTAAGTTTCCAACGAGAGGGTCGTCCCAGGAAGACGGTGCGGGGGGGGGGGGGGGGGGGGGGGGAGGGGGTCACACAGCCCAGACGCCCAGAACCCGGTGGCGCCGGGTCTCCCCGGGCGAGGACGCCCCAGGGAGAGCCCAAGTCCGGGCACCAAGTCCCTCCTCCCCCCTACCCCCCTTCCCCCGCCCCGTGCCCGCAGGTGGAATGCGCAGGGCTGTCCCTGAAGGGGTCACAGGTTACTGTAGAAATGCATTAACCCACAAATTGAACACCAATAAAAAATAAATTTATTTTAAAAAAAGAAAGAAAAAGAAGAAAGAAAGAGAAAGAAAGAAAGAAAGAAAGAAAGAAAGAAAGAAAGAAAGAAAGAAAGAAATGCATTAACCCGAATTTGCCGGGCATCTTCTCAGGACCTTCCAGCAGACAGGGCCTAGCAAGATCGCAGCCTGGCAACGATGGAGGAATTAATCTGGACGCTATGGGCCGCGGTTCCTAACCTTTGGGAGGTCACCGATCTCTCCAAAAGTGAACGCAAGCTGCGGACACACAACCCACGCGCACACGCCTTCTCTA